>NC_045745.1:2760312-2761006 GCF_008692095.1 Etheostoma spectabile | reverse complement strand
TACTACTACTACTACTACTACTACTACTTATTCAAATCACATTGAATTCAATGATTGGTTGTACAGCCACGCTGGGGTCACTAGACACTAAAAAGGGACTAGCAGTGTCTAGTCTGTGTGCTGGTCACAGATTAAATAAAAGTTTGATTTTCTGCTAATGCAACCAATAGCCCGATAACAATACTGTATCGATACACAGGGACCAAGTATCAATCTTTTATTATATATGTGTTGGCCAGTTTGTCTGATTGACAATGCCATTTTGCAGTAATAAAATGTGAGATGAACAAACTGAGAAATGTATCTTTCTAAATTAGTAAGTATATTAATTATTAGTAATTAGTAATAAATTGCAATATATCTCAGAATATTATATGTTTAAAATTGCAATAGTATGGTGACATAAGTATCGTGATGATATCGTATCGGGAGGTGTCTGGTGATTCCCCCCCTCCGAACAGCGTGTTTAGGATCCCCAAAACCCAGATTAAAACATTTGATCTAACGAACAAAATGAACCAGAATTTACTTTAGATAGCCCTAGTCCTATATGATTTAACAGAAAATAGGAGGAAACATGGTTGAGCTTTGAAATAACGTAACAGACCTGACTTTGAAAGGCCAAGTCGCCTATACCATAAGTCTGATTGACTTGAAATTTCTCAAAGATGCAGCTTAATGTGCTCTACAAAAA
>NC_045745.1:2759863-2760302 GCF_008692095.1 Etheostoma spectabile | reverse complement strand
ACCATTAAGGTCCGCCTAGAAAATTTGTCCGCCATTTTGATTTTTTTGAAAAACACATTTCTCCTACAGACCTACACCGTAGCTCTGATTGCCACCAAAGTTTTAGTGAATCATCATTGGATCAATATCATTAAAAGTGGTATAAAGCATGTTCATATCCCAATTACCTTTCAAGTTATCGACCAATGAACTTTGAAAGGGACATGACTCTGGACAAAAATGAACACAAATCTGCAACAGTAAGGCCAATCATCACAAAACTCACAAGGTTTGTTCAGATAGGTGCCCCCCATTTACCCAGACAGTTGTATATACATATGCCACTAGGGGGTGCTAAAAGCACAAGATAGGCATTACACACATTGTACTATAACTCACATATTCATTGTCCAGTCATCACAAATCTCCCAGGATATATCCTCATAAGTACCTGAACCAC
>NC_045745.1:2756465-2759853 GCF_008692095.1 Etheostoma spectabile | reverse complement strand
TTTCATTCAAATTGAACACCAGGGGGCGCTATAAATGCAAACAATCTGCATGTGATATAGCACAAATCAGGCTATAAATGACTAAATGTTTGTCCAATCAACACAAACCTTCCAGGAAACATCTAGATAATGACCTCACAAGTACACTGCAAGTCTCATTCAAACTGACCATTAGGGGGCACTTTAAATGCACAATAACTGGACGTGGAATGATGCAACTCTAGGTTTGAGCTTGGAATCGCAGCTTGCAGCTTTATTAGGGGTCCAAGCCCGAGGGGTTGGGAATTGCGGTGGCGAAGCTACGCACTTCCCACAGATTTATGAGCTTAGCTTGGCGCTGCCAGGGAACATATCCAGTGGGATGTAACAGGTTGACTATTATCTGATTGTGTTGTAGCAGGAAGACGGTATCTTTTCTCACCTGATGCCAGACGACTCAGGGCACGATGGTTCACTACACTTTAGTTGATGACACGCCCTTTATGAGTTCAGGCTTTCCCAACAGTACTGAGCTGACTTCATCCTGGAGCTGCTCCATTTTTCCTCTTTGGACTTAATCACACGGATCTGGACTTTCTGGACTGAATTCCAAGTCCCTCCTGGCTGGCACTCCAAAAATATGTAACAGGTGCAGATTGATGACAGAAGAGGTCATCTGGTGCCATATATTTCAATTAGAAAAACTTCATCTGTACTGAAAAGAAGAAATGCATTTAGCTGCACTGTGTAGTTTCAACTAGAGTAATTGCTGCCGACATCAACAAAAGCTTTTGTAAAACTCTAGACAAAACGATAAACCAAAATGTCTTTCACCATGTTTTCTTCTAAACAACAAAATACTTCACTGTCTCCTTTTAACTGCCTCAGTTACAGAATATAAAGGAGTGACGCCAAGATCAAAAGTGGCTGATGGTGGACCACTGTGGTACCTAGGCATTCCGATGCCCAGGTAGCACAGGCCGCTCAATACAGCGGCATACGCTGGTGGCTGATGGCATATGCCACTGTGGTACAGTGGCATAAACCAATACCCTGGCGGCACTGGCGGCTCACTACACCGACCTGTGCGGGTTGTGTTCCGCCGGCACTGTTTAGTGGCTGGTGGACGTTGGGAAAGACCAAAAAAAGACTGCTTGCTGAAGTATGACAGCATGGTGCAAGGGCAATGTTGGTCAGACTAAGTAGTTATGTGCGCCAACGTTACCATCGGCATCACCGGGTCATTTTTGCAGTGCTTCAGCCACAAATGTTTTTATTGTAGCCCTGCATGTCATTAGCCCAGTTGTTGTAGGCAACACAAAGTTTCTGTGACGTTTACAGTCTATATGGTTCAGGCTCAAACACACGGAGCTCTGGAGCAGATCGGTGTGTTGCTTTGTGTCCGCTCTGTAAAAATAAAGATGGGAAGCCCAGCTGGTCAGTAGCAGCTTCAGTTAATTTGTCTCATTCAAAAACCAGGGACATCATTTACTCTACACAAGAAATGGGATTTATAAAACAGCGAACTTGACGGGGAAATGTGCCCCCCTCCACAGACACTCTGACCCAGGCGTACGCACAGAAACAGGCGAAATGAGAAGTTGCAACACCAACGGCAGATGGACGAAATGTGAAATTGAGACAATTGTGTAAAATCAAAACATTGCCTCTCATTGATGATGTGAAGAATTTACAAAGCCATTCTTAGAATGAATATCCTCCACAAACATCTGTTTGCGGAGGATATGGCAGAAAGAAGACTTGCTGGCAAACGAGAATGCGTGGCCTTAGAGCCAGTACCGACTTCCTCGAGCTGTCCTGTTGGTTCTCTGTGCTGTTTTGGGCCCAGCGTTACAGAGAGGAGCACTCAGAGAAGCTATGCTGTGCCAGGCCCACTTCAGGAGGGGTCAGTCTCCGGCTTCGCGGGGCATTAACACTTTCTCGGAGTAGTGCCAGGCATTTTTCTCCATCAACTTTAATATGAGACCATTTGTTTTTAATCGGGGCCACGGTCCAACCTCTGAGGCTGTGGCATTAACTGTGTCTGCAACATGTTATATTATATTTTCCTCTTTTCCACCTCTTTAACAAGGTTTTGTTGGTACTCCACTTCTTTTTGTTTTTGTTTTTTTGTTTATTATCATTATTATTGCAGTTCAACATGGACATGACAGGTTGTTCATTTCAAGGAGACGTTCTTAAACTGAACAAATTGACACCAATAACAATAAAGTAGAAGAATAAAGGGTAATTACAGAACCATCACTGCAGTATGATTAATACCACTGTCTCATAAATTACAGAGCTTCCATACACATGAATATGAAAAATAAATAAATAAATAAAATATTAAGCACATCTCTGCTCATTCTACTGGGAGTCGGGCAAGGGGACTTGTTCCATAATCTAAGAAAGGTCCCCGTATCTTATTTTACTTATTTCATATGCCACTTCTGACACAAATTCACTGCACAGTTTTATAAATGAGACCCCAGAGACCCAAACGGGGATGTCTGTGTCTGTCAGATACTTCCATATCAGCAGAGCAATAAAATAATGCACAACAGACTATATGGCAGGTGGATTTTTTCTTGAAATATAGTGATTTTATTCTTATAATATAAGGCTACACTCTTTTTCTCAAAATATTACAAAGTATTACAATGCTTGCAGATCAGCAATTTTCAGATATTTGACCATATTTTTACATGAAAAAATGGTTTGACTCAACAGAGATGACAATAAACAATATAAGTTGATCTACAGGAAAATAAATACAGAAGCAAATTGTGTAACTGTCAGACTTTGCTATCCTGAGTTAGGGGGGTGCGGTCACATTTTGGCAGGCTCGATTTGAACCCATGCCAAAAAAGGACTTAGGATTGCAAAGGCTGACGAAGACACACTTTTCAGGACTTTTCGTAGAGGTAATACGGGTGTGTCTCAAATCGCGCACTTCTGTACTACTGGTAATGATTTTTGTACCACGAATTATAACCTTTATTGGTACCGCAATTTGACGTGCTAGCAAGCTAACCTTAGATAGCTAATAACAGCGGCAGTTTAACCATATTGGCAAATAAGTTATAAGCTAACGTTACATGTATTGAAGTATATTGTTGTTTGTGTTAAACTATTGTCCCACTGTAGAAGGTTTTAGTGGTAAATGTGTGATCTTAACAAGTTGTACATATTCCGATGTGAGCGATGTGATCAGCTGATTGTCTGCCGGAAACGTTAACAGTAGCGTAATGTTAAAACGTATCAGCGGTTACTGCCTCCACCTGATGTATATTCTGTATAATCCATCTCTTCAGGGACAAACGAGGACTAAAAGTCCGTCATTTAGGGGCGACGATGGCCATCAGACCGTAGAAGGATCCCATGAAGAGAGTCTGAAGTCCCCCCT
>NC_045745.1:2755757-2756455 GCF_008692095.1 Etheostoma spectabile | reverse complement strand
TCCCCATCAAACTAGCTACGGCCTGGGGGGGAGCCTGCAAAACTACAAGACATTTTAACTTTAAGTATTTAACTTTGTCATCTTTTGTATTACACACGTTGCATAACTTTAGCAAGCATATGTTAGTGCATATACGAATAGATGAATGGGATCTATTTAAATGTCAATTCTGTAACCTCTGCTTTCACTATTGTATTGTCGTGTATGAAGACCATTTAGAACAAAAATACAACTTCAAATAAAAGATGTAATGATGTTTTGTCTATTAGGTAAGTTGTAAGGGGAAATGCTTCACAACAACAGCCTTATCTATGGGCCAAAAGGATTTCCTCATGAAACCGTTGAGCATTAAAATGAACTGTAACATATTAACGTTACATATTTTTAGAGCAGAAACATAAGTATATACATAAAAGAGTGGTCTGCAAAGAATAGGTATAATTACTGGATTGAAAAGAGTGCAGTAACAAGAAGAAATATTACAATACAGTTGTGTGTACTGTTTTCACCTAATGGGGGGGTGACATGACGGCGACGTCGCAATCATCATCCTGGCGTGACACGGAGCAAATTAAAACAAAATTGTATTTATTTTTGTTAAAATATCAAAAACAAAGCAGGAATTAGTTTTCGCAAAAAACAATAGACTGGAATGCTCTCCCCTGGTGAAATTCACAATTGTACAGAAGAAGAAGGGA
>NC_045745.1:2754124-2755747 GCF_008692095.1 Etheostoma spectabile | reverse complement strand
GATCGTCATTTCCGGTAAGTGCACATGGCAGTGAGTGATTTGAGACAACACTCCTCTGTCGAAATTTACACACTATGCAAGTCAGTACGTAGTGCTCGAAGTGTGCTGTCTGTAAGTGCGCTAACTGAAGTACGCGACTTGAAACACACCACATCCCTGCACTTTTTTCTGTAATAGAGTGTGCAGTCAGATTTCACCGGCACCATGGACTGTATATTTAAACATATATTTTGATGTCTATGCTCGCCACCTTAGCCAGTCTGACTAATCAATATCAGAAATATAAGCCAACTTGAGTTAACCAAATTAAAAGCCATGTCACATACACGTTTCCCTCGTCCGTTCTGTTGCTGGGACATGAGTGATGCTTTTGAAGGAAACCTTATAGTGCTCATATTTTTTCTTCTTCTGGGATTTGGGGTGTTATTTTGTGTCTCCGGTGCTTCAAACAGCATACAAACTTTGGCATATGACTATGCACTGGGTCTGAATGATATTGTGTTTTAGCATCGACATTGCGATGTGCGAATGCGCAATAGTCACATCGCAGGATGTTGCGATGTGGACGCTAAAACTTTTCTGCTGCTTGATAGAAAAGTAAACTTCCACTGTTCTCCTTTTACATGATTATTACCGTCCGACCCTTCCCTCTTAACCCTTGTGTTGTCCTGTGTTTTATATCAGAAATATGGATTTCTTTCAACCAAATTGCCACAAAATAACATGGATTATTCCATACAACATTCTTCAGGTAAAATTGTTTACTTTCATTGAATCTTTTGGGCGTTTTATTTAATCTTATAGCATTTTAATTTTTCGACCCTTTTGAGGTTTTTCTCCAGTAATTGTCACTTTTTCAACTATTGTCGATTTTTTCGTCTTTTGAAATTTTCATGGGTTTTTCCCTAAATTTCAACGTTTTTCTTGTTACTTTTGTCACATTGACATATTTTCACATTTTTGTCACTTAATTTGACATTTTTCTCTCTTTTTTTTTACACTTTAAAAAAAATAATTTACCAAGTTTTTTCTCCAAATGCTATAAAATTCACAAAAAACACAAATTCAATGAAAGAAGTTTAGATTATTTATTTAACTTCTGAAGAGCATTGTTGGGAAACATCCACGTTACTTTTTCAAAAAATTAGTTTGTAAGAAACCCAAATTTCATATATATAAAATTTTTGGAAAGGGGTCAAATTTGACCCAAAGACAACAGGAGGGTTGAAAAACGCTTTCAACCTTGTTGGTAAAAATAGAATGCAACGCGGCAACCACCGCCGGTTGCTTTGATTTTAGCAATCCCTATGATGCGATTATGGCATTTTGGGGTCACTTACAAATTTCCATTGCACTCCATTATAGACAGAACACCAGCTGATCTGAGTGGGGGGGCTGATCTTTAATGCAATATCTACAATGCCCATTCTTAGCAACCATTCATCCCATGTCCCAAAGGCTAATTGTGTTTACTAATCTGATATCATTTTAAAAAACTAATGAGAAAACATTGCAGAGCCCTTTTGCAATGATGTAAGCACATAATCCAATCTGAAATCTGCTGCCCTGCGTTAAAAAACAATGCAACTGATCTCAGCTGGTATTCTGTCTATAATGGAGTGC
>NC_045745.1:2751825-2754114 GCF_008692095.1 Etheostoma spectabile | reverse complement strand
GGAAATTTCCAAGTGACCCCAAACTTTTGACCGGTAGTGTATATCGACTTTCCTTTTCTTGCAATTGTACTGATACGTTATGAATGCGTTTTTGGAAATGGCTTGCAATGTTCAAGGCTATGAATGTGATTTTTTCCCATGTTGTAATATGTCATATTTTGTCCAAAAGGGGCGTACTTGGTTAAACCCAGAAAGTAATCATATCACTAGATGAATAAACTCATTAAAAGAGTGACAATAGCTACTTTGCTGTGTTGGAGTTTGATTTTAGAACTTCACATCAGTTTGGATGGAATGATTCATTAAAACCACATTAGAATGCTTGGTTAATTCAGAGCCAAACTCAAGAAGGTTAACACTGTATTACAAGCCTTTGTTTTGCAATTTCAGAGGTACTTTAGGCTCCTATATCCTATACCATATCGGCTAGGCTACACATAAGGAGAGACAATGACTGTAAATCATTAAGACGATGCATTCAAACTGCGTCGTGTATTACCACTTTTCTGTGACTTAGCTAGGTCGTAGCAATTGCGACAATATTTGACTACGAGTTATCGTTACTGTTAAGAAATATGCATCAGTAACAATGTGTAGCGTAGAGGTGGCTGTGCTAAAGTAGTAGTAGTCGTCAATATGATCGTAGTTGCGAGGAAAGAAACGTGGAAACTATCATCGAGTACCATTTGTTTTAGATCGGCCAAAATAAAATGTTACCTGGTTTCTGACGTAGTTGATAGATCCGTGACTTGAAACACTATTTTTTATAACTTTGGTAGCTCAATACGTTGAGCAGCAGACTTCGGTGTAATTTATGCATTTTTGCCCCAAGTTCGAATCCAGCTCGACCCGAATTTGAATGATTGCATTGTTTTTACATCTTTTATTTTTTGTAGGTGGCTGTGATGTATTGCTTACTTAAACAAACATTTTCGTGGCAGTAGATCTGGGAAACGATTTGAAAATCGCCAGGAATATGTTTGTGATTGTGGGACGAATCTGGTGACAGAGGCAGGCCACAACGGCAGACGTTAAGTGAACACGACCTAGGGGAAACCAGTTGGTGTGGAAACCAGTAGGCGTATAACACCGGCTACAGGCACCGTCATGGTAGTAACGTTAGCCAGAAAAAGTTGACGTCTTTCCACAATGCATAAAGATTCATTCTATGACAACAACCAATACGTACACACTTGTCATCATCTAACGTAATCAATCTATCCAACACAACATGATCAACATACGGACCAGCACAACAAAGTCAGAATGATGAAATGTTTTCACTCACCGAGGCTGGGGGCTCTTTACGAGAAAGGCGGGACGGCGGCTCTTCCTCTGGGCAAACTTGAGTGATGACCATATCCCGAGGCTGGTGGCCAGTGGGCACCACGCGTTTTGTTTCCAGTTTTTCCTCCAAAGGGAGTCGAACACGGCAGAATGCAGTCTGAAGCAGCAAGGCAGGGGCTGAATGTGAACTAAAATCCAACCACAAATGATATGCAATTTAGAATATAAATTCATTATGAATATAAATGTTATATTCATAAAAGACAAATACTTATAAATTAGAATTATCTTGAATTAAATGAAATTTACATTTGTTTGCATCTCTTTCTGTTGACAAGAGGTGGAGCACCCACCTGCCCCTAATGACCAGTGGATAGCTACTACCCAGCTTTAGCTAGCTAGCTAACTAACTGCAGTGCTAGCGTGTGAAATGCAAATAATGTATTATTAAACTATAAAAACATGATAGCTATAGAACACAAATTCATCTAACACAAGGGATAACGTAAAGCCTATTTTTCTTCTGGCTGTGAAGGAAAAAAATAAACCAAATCATCACAGCTCACACACCATGTTAGCCGAACAGGCAGCTATTTCAGACTTAACAAGCTAGCTAGCTTAACTGCTCTGTCCAATGCTAGCGTGAATAATGCTAACTTAGCTTCTAAACTATAAATACACGCGTCAGGAACTTGTATTTATAGTTTAGTAGCTAATGATGTTTCGAACAACATTCACTAAAGTATTATCATTCATAATTCTTATTTACCTCTAATTGACAGAAGAAAGGCAAGTGTTGCACCGTAGTTCTACCAGCGTAAGTCGTAAACAGTTTTGCAAAACTCACGCTAGTTCCACTTAGAGTTCACTCTGCAATTCACTGGTTAATGTCGCCGCCTAGTGGCGAGGAGTGCAAATGAGTTTTACGCTGCTAGAGAAAATATTTCTTAGACAACTAAACTATAGCGTTACGTGTGTGCGAGTGCGTGTGTGCGTGTGTGT
>NC_045745.1:2727448-2751805 GCF_008692095.1 Etheostoma spectabile | reverse complement strand
GGGGGGGGGTCATAGGTCCTATGAATACCATAGGCATAGGGTATATTTCAGCATTTACATATTAGCGTCATTAACTTGGCGCCACACTATCACTCTGTGTTTGACAGGAAGCAAACACTAAGTTTGACTGTAAAAGTAGTTGCTATAGCCAGAGACATGTAATTTGTAAATAAGTCATGCCTGCTAGTTTATATGAAACTTGCAAACACACTTGGATGTTGTGGATATTCAGTTCTTTTATAAAAGATACAACAGACCAAGATTTTGATTTATGTGTGTTGGTGAATCCCAGTGGTGGAATGTAACTACTTACATTTACTCAAGTACTATACTTAAGTACAACTGGTCTTTTTCTTTTCTTTGCATTCCCCACTACATGTACTGTAATTTATAAAATCTGAGGTTTTATTATAAAGTAAACAAGCCAACAATATAACATACTTAAAGTATTAAAAATAAAAGTACTCATTGCAGAAATACCCTCCCATTGTAGAAAGTGTAAAGGATCCAAACAATGGATCTCATCATCTCAGCTGGACTTGTAGGCTGTTATATTGTTGGCTAGTTTCATTTATAATAAAACATCAGATTTTATAAACTACATCTGTTTTGTGTGCAGCAATCTTTATGTCAGATAAATGTAGTGGAGTAAAAAGTATAATATTTCTCTCTGAAATGTAGCCGAGTGGAAGTAAAAAGTGGCGGGAAAAGAAGTACCTCAACATTTGTACTTTAGTATAATTTTAAATACCTAATATTTTAGTACTTAAGTACTTACTTTAGTACTTACTTAGCTACATTCCACCACTGGAATGTAGTCAGCGCACCTGTATGCTGTAAGCTTGAAAAGTTGAAATCTTAAAAAAGGTCATTTTGGAAGCTTTGTGGAAACGGCACCGCACACACGCGCACACACACGCGCACAAACACAACACAAACACACACCACCACACACACACACACACACACACACACACACACACACACACACACACACACACACACACACACACACACACACACACACACACAGAACTGATCATTTGTTTTTTAATTGAAAATGTTATACAAAGCGTTTTCCATGAACGTAAATATGAAGGATGAGTGCCACTGCACATCAATGTCCACAGTTTAAGCCTACTGCATACATGAGCACAGTTATACAATCCATCATGGTTTATAACTCACTGACACGGAGCACTTCTCTAGCTCTTATACATCACTGTATAAAAATAAAGGCTTTTCTTGAATACATTGTAATGTCCATAATATACACTTTTGAAACGACCCATTCACAAGTTAAAACACTGTAGTTGTCCCATCACAACTTCCAACGTGCACTCTTTTCATTTTGCTTCAATGTATTAAAAACAATACAATCCTCAATTAAACTGCCAACATTTTGAGACCACTGCCCTGTGAAGCATGTGTCAAACAGAGAACAACGTTCAGAAAGCATTTGGAAACAGACTTCTCTTCAACATCATCCCAATCCAAACGATTCATTCGGGAATTGCGTTATTTTGACATTCTGTGCACAAAAATATGCTCCAGTGTAACGACAGTACAGCTTTTGTTATACATATATATCTGTTTTTCTTTTCTTTTCCAAATCCAAATGGTATTTTAACAGGCATTGGTGTGACTTGAATGTGGCCGGAGTAAGAAAGAAAAAAAGCCACGATTAAATATATACTCGGAAAACATGTATTTGATACCACAGTTCATGTTACGTTCTTGAACCATTCAGTGTAAATGTGCTAAGATCATTAGCCATCTGGATACATTCTGACTCTGCAATACAGATGTTTGGATATAAAAAACTAAGCTGACATTGTTAATATGGTCAGACTCTATCATGAGCTACAGCTGTTCTTATTCACACTAACTGAACGGAGATATCAGCAGTGTAATACATGAATTATTGTGTATTAAAAAGATGCACAGATATTTCCTTTTTTAATGGAAACTTTTGAGCCAAAAATCCAGTGCTTATTTGCTTCAGCCAACATATATTCTGTAGCAGATGTACTCCACCAAGGGTGTAAGTTTTGTCTAAACTTTTTAGGGGAATGGGGGGGGTGTCACATAATAATGGCGAGGGGTTGTCCCCCATAAAATAAGACATTTACTGCATTCTGGTGAATTTTTATGTAACAATTTTCGGTGCAAATGGTTTTTTTTATGTATAAGAAATTATTTATTATCTTTTGGATTGTTCAAAACTTTCAGTTTGTTTGGGGATGTTTTTTTAGGAATATTGTACATCTGAACAACAAATCTGATAGAGAATGAAACCTTGTTAAAGCCAAAACCGGCAAAGTTTAAATCCACAAAAATCTATCTTTATTTTTCACTTCCTGTTGTATTCTTTAACCCCCCCCCAATGTAGCAAAGTAGACACAGTTCTTGTTTTCTGTTAATGTTTTGATCCCTACGAACGGTTATTTTGTTTACCTCTTTTGGAGAGTGGGTAGTCTTTCAAATTTTTTGATTTGAATGTACCTCTTCTAAATATTAGGGGGGACATATCTAGCCTGGCTCCGCCTTCCTACGCACTTTTGTTCAATTTTCATTTCCCTTCAGTACTACATAAGGTCTGCGGTATATTCTTGGGTTTTCACCTGTCAAATTTTAACCGGTCCAATCAGCAAACAGATAGAGTGGCTGAGAACGATGACGTTGAGGTTGTGCGCTAGAGTTGTAGTTCCGTAAAGGCGACAGAGACAAGCGAAGCCATTCAGAAGAAGAATATCCAGAAGTTAAAGCCCGAGCAAGAACAATCTTTGCTGTGTTTTGGTGGTGGCCATTATGTTGTGGCCCTCCTCCCCACAAGGTTCGGGAAAAGTTGAATTTTCCAGCTCGCTCCATTAGTGGTGAAGGAGTTGGCTAAGGCTAATGCTAGTGATGCTAAGCCAACGTCACAACCAAACGTTAGTGATTGGTTGTGGCAGATTCAGATTGGCTCTGGGCAGATCCAATAGTTTTAAACTACAACAGAGTACCCGCCTTCAAGGAAGTTAACACTCGTCAATGTAGAGAGGCCAGACTCTCTGTACAAATGAAATGTACCAGAGTCTGGTAGGAACAGGCTAATATACCAGAATCTGGTAGGACCAGGCTAATGGACCAGAGTCTGGTAGGATAGGCTAATGGACCAGTGCTGGTAGGACAGCGATATACCAGAATCTGGTAGACCAGGCTAATGGACCAAGTCTGGTAGGACCACTAATGTATCGATTCGGTAGACCAGCTAATGACCAGAGTCTGCTAGGACCAGGCTAATATCAGACAGAGTCTGGTAGGACCAGGCTAATGGACCAGAGTCTGGTAGGACCAGGCTAATGGACCAGAGTCTGTAGAACCAGGCTAAGGACATAGCTGGTAGGACCAGCTATGGACCGAGTCGGTAGCCAGGCAATTACCAACTGGTAGACCGGCTAATGACCAGAGTCTGGTAGGACCAGGTCTAACGTATCAGAGTCTGGTAGGACCAGGCTACGACCAGGTCTGGTAGGACCAGGCTAATGTATCACAGTCTGGTAGGGCCAGGCTAATGTATCAGAGTCTGGTAGGACCAGGCTAATGGACCAGCGTCTGGTAGGACCAGGCTAATGTATCAGAGTCTGGTAGGACCAGGCTAACGGACCAGAGTCTGGTAGGACCAGGCTAATGTATCAGAGTCTGGTAGGACCAGGCTAATGGACCAGAGTCTGGTAAGACCAGGTAACGGACCAGAGTCTGGTAGGACCAGGCTAATGGACCAGAGTCTGGTAGGACCGAGCTAATGGACCAGAGTCTGGTAGGACCAAGCTAATGGACCAGAGTCTGGTAGGACCAGGCTAATGTATCAGAGTCTGGTAGGACCAGGCTAATGGACCAGAGTCTGGTAGGACCAGGCTAATGGACCAGAGTCTGGTAGGACCAGTTAACAGACCAGAGTCTGGTAGGACCAGGCTAATGGACCAGAGTCTGGTAGGACCAGGCTAGGACATATCCTCTGCATCCCCCCAAAATCTACAACTATGTACTCGGCCAACTTTAAGGATGAATAGTGAGTCGTCCCCATCCTCTAATGATAGGAAATGGTAGCAGATCACTTACTAGGCACCTTCAAGAGTCTTAAAACCACCTTCATGTTAGTGTTAACTCATAACAGCTTCCAGTTGACATGACTTGGCAATGTCAATCCAATGGGAAAGGTTTGTCTAAAAAAAGCCTTTTGTGAATCAAAATTCCTCCCTTTTATATTGATATAAACAGATTCTTCTTCCACTGACCTACGCTATAAAATAAACTACAACATATAAAGAAAGCATGTTGAAATAATGAAGCATTACATACTGTATATCTTTGGTTCAGGCTTCAGTGTTGCAGGCAACCATACAACCTGTCTTTTATGTTCCATTCAGGCTGTGGCCAACACTATGCTATGCATGTCGCACATGTATCATAAAATAAATATTGTATTTACAATTTCTCTTCTGCAGGCAAGTTGAAATTAAAACAAGTGTGGACTTGTGTACTAGCAAAATCACCGTACTGTAGTTCTGAATAGTGCTCAATATTATAAGAAGCTTTTGCTAATCTGTGTTTAAAGAACTGAGTCTAAGAGCATTTTATAAGCTGAACCAATGATAGAAGTAAAGCCAAAAAAAAGGATTAGGATACTTTTCAATGTCAAACTTTATCATATTTAAAATGCTATCTTATCTTTCTCTCGTCTTGCTCTGAAAAAAGATTAATTAATGAGACATAGATCTTTATATATTACACCCAGTACTCACTAACTTCACTTCTCTCCTCTAAACAGTACTGATATTTTGTGCTTTAACCTATTTTTGGTCTTAATAATTGCTCCTTTGAGTAGTTTTTGAGTAAAGATGGTGGACGAAGTAGCGCATACCTGCGTAACCCTCTTCTTATTTCATCTGTATATTCATCCGTGAGAATCGCACACGCATGATGATCCATACGTTGCTCACTCTGTGGAACTAGTGTGGCAGGAAGAAACAATATATAACATGACATTTAAAAAGCTACATTTGAAAATAACAAAATAAAATATTAGAAATGCAATGATTAAGTACAAAAGAGGATACTGGACAAATGTATGAAAACCATATCTATACATAGTTTGCAATGTATACAGTGCATACAGAATATAAAAGACTTAAAGCAAGTAAACAGTCTGCAATAATCAAGCTTCTTAGCGCTAAAGCAAAGCGTCAATAAGTGAGTTTGACCTTTTCATCTACTGCAATTCTTTGCTAAATAGTAGTTAACGTGTTCCCTTTAAAAATCAAAACCACAGAGAGTGTTAAGGGACAGTGTTCCACCGTTTTTGTCAACAGCACTGTTTTGTCAGCACAGGCAGCGGGTGTTAGACCAAAGATCCGGCTTGGTTCTGTGCAGGCACCATGATTGGCACCCCTCCCATGCGGGTGATATTGGAGGCTGTGACGGTGGAGGTGGGCAGCGGTGGCGGGGAGGGAGCCGCCTGGAGCTGCATCTGTGGCTGACTGTAGGCAGCATGGGGTGGCAGCTGGGCCTGGGGCAGCTGGGCGTTGCGCTCCGGTCTGGGCAGGGAGCTCCCATCGGTCCCGGCCTCGGAGGGGACGGCCTGGCCACGGGGCAGGGTGGTGTTATTGTTGTAGCTGTAGTGGGTGGGGGTGGAGGCTCCCTGGTGGCGGGACGGGCGGTAGCCGGCCATGCTGCCCGTGGCGGTGATGATGGAGGCGGTGTCTGAAGGGGGGCGTTGCGGGTACTGCTGCAGGTGGTGGTGGTTGTGGTGGTGGTGGGAGGGTTCTTTATGATGGGGGCTGGAGGCGATGGAGGACAGGGTGCCATTCTTGGAGATGGTATCTGAACCCAGGCCACCCTTAGCCCAGGAAACATGCTTGGGAGCCTGAGCGTCTTCCCTAGATGAAGACAGGACACACGATCAACTAGTGATGAGCAACTTTTAAATTTTTATTTTAAAAAATACATCTATCTATCTATCTATCTATCTATGTGACATGTCCCAGATTTGTTTTCATAGTCTGTTTCATGCACATGCAGCAGTGCTATGGTAGAAGAAACAAAACCTCTGCCAAAGCGAGTCCTTCTAAGCCTCAAAGTCCTGTATCTGCGGCCAGGACTCAAATACTTACATTTCTTGTATTCTATCCTGATTATTATTTGTTGTATATTCTGTATGTGTGCTGTCTGATATTTTGCTGCTGTAGCACTGCAATTTCCCAATTTTGGATCAATAAAGTCTATCAAACCTAATCTAATCTTAAAGGGCCAGTGTGTAGGAATTCCTCCCATCTAGCGTTGTCATATATCAATCAACTCTCTTGCGCCATGCCGTTCAAAGTACGTATTACAGCTACGGTAGCCTTAACGCTTCAAAAAGCCGGTATCTTGCTCTTTTCAATATATTTTTTCTTTTTCTGGGCTAAGAAGAAGACTCCTGCTCCTGAAATTTGGATTTCCCATGTTTCCTTCATTAACTTGCCAGGGCCATAGGCGACGATACTCATTAGCAGCATTGGCAGCACCTGTGAGTTTATCATGTGACAGCTAAAAAGGCAGAGCAGAACGTCCTGTATGTCCCTTACCGGCTAACGTATTTCAAGATGGCGCAATAATATGGAGCGTCTACCCCAGTTCATGCAAATCCAAAGGTAAAATGTCAAGTCAATAGAAATACTTGGAATTGATGGTGGTGGTAAACATTCATGAAAAAGGAGAAGTTTGTGAATGGGCAACACCGATAATGATAAAGTGATAATGAACAACTAAACACGTTACACACTGGACCTTTAATGAAGCCTCCTAAAGCTTCATGAAGCATTTTCTTTATTTTCTAAGCCCACTGGATGGCGCTCTCTGTTCAACAAAGGGTTAAAAGCACACTGAATTGTCATTCCTTGAGCCTTTTTTATTGAACCGAGAGCGCCATGTAGCGGGCTCAGAAACTAAAATAAATCGTTCATGATGCGTTCAGGAGGCTTCATTTGGCCAAAACTACTTTACAGCACACACAGGAACTTAAAGCGACACTAGGTAACATTTGAAAGATTAAATTATGATTCTTCCACCTGAAACCGTTTAAAAAAAAAGCAATTAACGAGCAACTATTTTTCCTCCTTCTTCAAGGCATCATCTTGGACTGGGAAATGATATTTCATAGAAAAAAAAAAGTAATCATTTGCAAAAGTAATCATTTGCAGGGATGTATTTAGAGTCCCTTGCATTAATTCTTCTTTCAAATATTACTCTTTGGCTTGTCTTTGGTACAGGTTGCAACCAGAGCAAACAATCAGGAAGTGTCATTTTATGTTAGCACTACCTGCTTTATAATTGCTGTAAGAAGAATGGCAGCCACCAGAGAAAAGATTTCTTTTAGTCACCTTTGTTAAGATATAAACAAATAAGATTCTGAGAAAGCATGGGGGAGGGAATCGATCGTTTTCAGGCAATGGTGCCCAGGCCCCTCTCTTTATCTTGTTCAAATTCTGTTCTGATTCTTTTAAAAAAGCAGTTGAAGACTTTGTTATTTTAGATAGACAAGGGTTGTAATGGCTGATTTCATGTACCTATGTTTTCCTTTGCATTCTCATGTCTTTCATTTATTGTATTTCACTTCATTGTAAAGCACTTTGTGATTTTTAATTATTAATTAATCTATATAAATAAACTCTACTTTACATACTTTATATACTTACTTACTGTTTTGCAACATTCAATTGTGAAAAATGTATTTGTAATTATAAAATATTGTGTAAAGCGGGGGTCTTCAACGTTTCTTTTAAGCCAGGGACCCCTTAAGTAAGAGAGGCGGAGCAGGGACCCCCTATTATAAATATTGTATAAATAAAGTTGCACATTGGGCGCCCAGTTAGCTCAGTTATTGAGGTTTACTCCTCGATGCAGCGGGCCGGGGTTCGACTCCAGCCTGTGGCCCTTTGCTGCATATCATTCCCACTTTCTCTCCCCTTTCATGTCTTCATCTGTCTCTTTTTTAAATAAAAGGCCTAAAATGCACAAAAAATAATCTTAAAAAAAGTTGCATCTCAAACTGGGCCAACAATTAGTAAAGCCTTTATACATACCTTTTTTGTTTTGAAAACTAAGCTATTAATTGTTGGCATGCTATTATAAATAATGTTTTAATGTTAAGCATGCATGTGGAATTAGGATAAACTGTATCTGTGGATGGCCATAGGGACTACCTTACCTATAGGCCAGTAAGGTAAGCAGTGGGGATTTATATTTGCTAATAATATGTTGGATTCATGTTAAGACTTTTACATTTTTGAAATAACTTTGAAAAAATGTTACCAGATTATTTGGAGACCCCCCTGGGTGTCTTCCCAAATGCTGTATGTATAGCTGTCCACTGCTCCTAATACGTAGGATGGGTTAAATGCCGTAATAGAATTCCACTGCATTGTACAGCGTGTATGTGACGAATAAGGAATAAAGTGTGCTTGTTTGTATGTGACATAATGAGATACCATCCTTGACTCGACTAAGGATCATCGACTCTGAGGACCCCCTGTTGAAGATCCCTGGTGTAAAGTATGCGTGGCCAATGATGAAGGTGTAAAGGGAAGCCACATGAACTCACTTGATTTCGTTGGCCATGTCGTCCTCGTTGTCTCTCCGCCTCTTCATCAGGAAAAGGAAGCAGATGAGCAGGAGGAAGATGAAGGCAACCACTGAGCCCACCGTGGCGCCAGCAATCATCCCCACATTAGTGGCTAGAATCAGGGGACACACAGTAATCATATGTCACCAAAGCACATATGTCTACATAGCATACATACTGTTTTGGGAATGTTGTTTTTTCTACTAAACAAATGTCTCAAATGAGTGTTTAAGGAAAATGTTGCATTGTAAGTATGCAAACACTAAGTTAACCACAAAAAGGTCTGATCCCAACTTGTATTATATCTTGTTTGCAATGTTGTAATGTAACAAATACTTTGTTACTGTACTTAAGTGGAATTTTCAGGTATCTGTACTTTACTTTGTTATTTATATTTCTGGAAACGTCCACTTTTACGCCACTAATTTTCCTGAATAAAATGGATACTTTTCCTCCACTACATTTACCCTAAGCTTCTTCGTTACTTGCTTGAAATGTTGTCTACGTTGGAGTGAAAGATTCTTCCTCACAAAAAAATTGAAAATTGTGTGTTTTTCTCTCTGTTCAGACTTTGATGTTAAAGAAGGCGTGGCAACCGGGAACGTCATTCTTTACTGTAAGGAAGCAACAATAAAGTTCATAATCAAAGTTTTTTTTTTCTTCTACTTCTGATACTTAATACAGTATATTTAATATCATAAAATATGATATTAAAATATAAATAAAAATAAAAATAAAATATAAAAACATAAAATATGATATTAAATCCCTCCTCCTTAATAGCTACAGACACAAAAATGGCACGTCCTAAGGAAAGCTCATCGTGGGACTGGCTGTAGTGGCTTTAATTCTGGACCAGGGCTGAATTTTGGAAAAGAGACTTCAGATACAGTATTAGGGGACCACTAAGGCCTATACAAAAGAGACTTCAGATACAGTATTAGGGGACCAGTAAGGTCTATATAAAAGAGACTTCAGATACAGTATTAGGGGACTACTAAGGTCTATATAAAAGAGACTTCAGATACAGTATTAGGGACCACTAAGGTCTATATAAAAGAGACTTCAGATACAGTATTAGGGGACCACTAAGGTCTATATAAAAGAGACTCCAGATACAGTATTAGGGGACCAGTTAGGCTTATAAGCACATGTGACCTTTGAGCACAGTAACTGACAGATGCTTAGACTTTCACTCAAGTGATGTTCTAAAAGGTGACTTTAACTTCTACCAAAGTCATTTTCTGTTGAGAAACTTGTACTTTTACTCAAGTATTGCTTTCAAACACAAGACCGTTTCCTGGGTGCTATACGTACAGGTGACGATCTCCAGGTTGATGAAGCAGCTCTCGGCTCCGGCCGAGTTGCTGGCCTTGCACACGTACTTCCCTGACATGTTACTGCTCAGGTTGTTCAGCTTCAGAGTGCCCGTCTTCTCATCTAAAACAGCATGCATACACATGGTTCCATGGGTTACGTATGTGTGGTTGTGTACATACAAGCACACACATGACAGCACAAAATCAGACTGCAGAGGCATCCTTTCCTTTGACACATAAGACTTTAGACATTATGAATATGCTTTATGTTTTTATTCAGACGTGTACTCTTCAGATCATAGGTGTAGATTTCAAGGGGGGATGCAGGGGATATGTCCCCCCCAATATTTAGAAGAGGTAGATTTGTCCGCCTCAAAAAATATGAAAGACAACCCACTCCCCAAGATAAATCCTACTTTCAGGTGAATAATTATTGTAATAATAATGAGTTAGTGTGCTGACTCCACTCACTGAGCATGGGTGAGAAGAAGACCTCCGAGGTGGGACTGGTTTTCATCCACTTGTACAGAGGGATGGGCTTCCCAGCGCTGGATGAGCAGCTCAGAGTCACGTTTCCCTTCAGCACCGGCTTCCCTGACAGAGAGCACTTAGGAACCGCAGGCGGGACTGACACCAGACGGGTACAAAATGGTTATTTATGTTTACTTTCTTAGTTGAGTTTTCAATGTAAGACACATATAAATCAGAGCTGGCACATATGGGAAAAAAATCCAATTTACAATATTTTTGATCCCAAACACATCAATGTCCATATTGCGGCGGCAATATTTAAGGGTATGATAAGTGCTTTCACAAACTATTTGCACAATGACTTTTTCTATTAATGATCACCAGTTATGTGGATATAATGACTAAGTGGGTAAAGGTAAATAATAGAACAGCTAGAACAGTCTGGGAAGTTTTGGAAATTACATCACTTTACTGTAATGCAGCCTTTAAAACCAGGAAAAGGAGACACTTCACGTCATATTACGATATCCAACATTTAAGACGATATCTAGCCTCATATATCGATGTCCATATAATATCAATACATTGCCCATGTCATGGTTTAGAATTTTGAAGTCCTCCTGTTTGTTTAATTATGCCTGTGTCCAACTCTGCTGTCATTCAGAACCTGCCACTTCCATCTCCCATGCACCTGCTCATCCTCCCCACTCCGCCATTCCCCATTCACTCATTAGGTCCAGAGGTGTAGACTGCGTGATATGCAGGTATGCGCATTATACCTACTAAGAAATCTCCAGGATTTCCAAATACCCCCTTAAAAATGTGCAATGACATGCAACAACATAGTTTTGTGACAGAACTTTCACTTCGATATTTGTGTTCACAAATATGGAGTCAAGTAAACTAAACTAAATCTGCAGAACACGCAGAGAGACTTTTCTCATCTTTCATTGACACGCTGAGCGTAGTGTTTGCGTTGCGACCTTGCCCAAATGCTCTGCCTACACGAACGCCAGGATCCTCACTTTTGTGTTCCTCATCACTGTTTTTTCCGTCTCATAGTATTAATAAAGGTATTCTCACCATAAATTGGTGCATAAAAGTGTGTCAGAAGAATGCAGGAAATTAAGTCTTTAGGGAGAAGACCCAGACCCCACACTTTGATATATATATGTACAGTACAGTATACCCACTACAGTGCATTAGACTACATCACTGATTAGCTCCCTTGTAAATCAATAAGTCATTTCCACAAGCCCTCTGTCAGATTGTGTCAATGCTTCTGCCCTAGCTTTATACCGTCTAGTTTGTTGATCTGTACACAGTTTTTGACTTGTTGTACTTTTGCCTGTCTGGATGTTGCTTCTAGTAAAAGACATTTTGCTTCTACCTTTTGTCCAGTGAGTTGTGCTCTTGGGTTCCTTTATCTCAGATTTCTGACAGCCCATCCCTGATATAAACACATTTCTGTGGTTCTTACCCTTCACGTCCAGACTGAGCTCAGCAGTGAGGCCAGAATTATCAGGAATGATGACCTGGCAGAGGTAGCGTCCTGAGTCCGACTCCAGCGTGTTGTTGATGTACAGCGACACGTCGTTGGAGGGCATGCTGGCGTGAAAACCAACGCGGCCCTTAAACTGGGAGCTGCCCACGCTCATGGAGCCTTTGGTGTAGGCAATGATCTGGACCAGAGAACAGAGAGCACATGTCAGACGTAGAGAACAGGAAATAAAAGCGCACACAGTTTGGGAAGCCCATATACTGACAGAGGAACCAGTTTTGTTGACCTCCATGTTAATATGATTACACTTGGCGGTCATCCTGGGTCGAATGAAGAAGGCTTTTTTAATCCTAATATCTCCTGGCCAATTTTCCTGGGATTATTTTGGTTGAATGCATTACAGAGTAAACATGGCAAACAAATTGTACTCCACTGATAAAATTGTCTTATAGAATCACGTACTGCACATTTGAGACCCATTTCCATCAACCTAACCCTTGTGGTGCTGGAACACAAGACATGAACTGTTCAGGCAGAAGATAAATCCAAACTGGTTAAAATTTCCGAATTTGAATTGTTACCGTAGTCCACACTGCAACAGTTACGAGCAGCATCATTTTTCAAAGAGGGCTTAACTATAATGTACTGTAGCTAACACCAGAAATTTAGCACATTCCATACAATATATGTCTGCAGAGAAAATGGGAACAAACATTTGAGTCAAACATTAAAATGCAGTGAGGTTTTGTTACAAATTCGAGCAGCGCTGGATGTTCCACTGGATGTTTCTCCCCTAATTTCAGGAAACGACAACCAATTTAGAGCTAGAAATGAGGTTGAAATTTTAAAGAAATTGTGGATGGTGCATCAAGGCATGATTGTAAAGATTCACAAAGAATATGTTTACAACTGGGACGTTTTGGGACTGATTGGTGGGATTGTTGTGGACGAAATACACACGGAGATACACTGGTAAGAGACAATGAGGTTTAACCATGTATCAGCTAATTTAAATAGCTCAACTTACTGTATTGTGTCAACAGTTAACTTCATTTAATATTGGATGTGGAGTTTTCTTTTGCGAGGTGCAAATGTTCCACCAAAACAAGTTGGCAATGCAAGACTACGAAAAGCCTAATTCATGTATGATCTCCTCCTGTAGAATCAGAAGAATCAGAAAATGTTTTAGTTTGGAAAACACAGGACTGAACTTCTTTTTTTTTTATAATGTTCAGCTTAGTTAGTTTGTCACAGTGATGACCTCAAATGAGCTGCTAGACAGCGTCCCATGGGGATGGCTGTGCCTACCACACACATACAACTCTCTACAGAGACTGTGGCCTCTAGGTTTGGCTTTGAAGGTAGTGAGTGTGTTCTTTTGATTCATCTTTTTTGGCTACAAATGACAGTGAAGCAGAGTGAGACACTGGATGGCTGTACAGGCACATGGAAATAAAAGCCTCACTTTTAATCAACTGTTTCTTTTCCAGCTCTTTGAGTTCTCTATTCCCCTGTTTTCCTTTTTGATTGTGATCCTCTTTTGGGCCGTCCATCTGTACAGCCCAGTCATCTGACCGAGGCAGATATGTAAGCTGAGCCACGGCCAGGTCTCTAGATAATGTTCCAAAAACAATACAGGGTTAAGTAAGATGGGCTTGTTACACAAAACCCCTCTGCTTTTTTTCATGTTTTATCGCAGCAAAGATTTCATAAATAATCTCATTTTTTTAAAAACACATTCATCTAAATGTCCTTACGCAGAAAACCTACAGTACGGTGTATTAAAGCGTTAAAGAAAAACCACAGTGTTTGTAAGCGTTAAGCCTTTTTTGTCTTGGATTAATTTCTTAGGGTTTACAAAAGGAGGGGCTTTGCCAGATTAAAGGCATAAGACACATAAGAACAGGCAAACGTCCGTTATAACTGTAATCCCAGATATTAGATGCCCAGAAGGCAAAGTAAAAGATGTCCCTGCTGGGCTGTAGAGACTGCAGTATATTGGATATGGAGCTGTTTTCCACATTTGACAGCTTGTAGGGTCTCCCATTCACTTCCTTACCAGCTGGGTGTTGTTAGAGACAAAGTTCCAGAGGATGGTGTTGGTACTGGGGTCACTGCCTAGTGCTGTGTTGTACGAGGCCCTCAGCACCACCATCTGGCCCTTGATCACATCCACACTGGGTTGGGGCATCTGGATCTGAGCCCATATGCCTGGATGGAGGGGAAGGGAAGAGCAAGGAAAATTGTCAGTGTGAGCCATCCGCAAAACAAACCAGGTTTCCATCCACACGCATTGTAAGATGAATGAATCCATATTCATAACAGCATAGAAAAGTTTACTTGCAAAGCAGACACAGTGGAAAACATGTTCTTAATTCCACATTATGGCATTACTCATTGAGCTAAAGGCTTTCAATAAAACTGAACACTTCATATGTCATGTAAAAATGTCACAAGCACAAGTCAATATGATCCCACATTATTGATGACAATGAATAAACATGGACTGTGGAGGGGATTTGACATACCATAAATGATAATAACAACATCCATGTCTAAACACAATGTCCTACTAAGCATCCTGCATGAATGTCACGAGACAAAGGAAAGTTTATGCGGTCAGAACATATAAAACATTAAAATATGCTGATGGGAAAAAAAAAATTATCATGACTTCAGAAGGAACATATGAAAACAAGTCTATCTGTCATCATAAAAATCATTCCATATGCTGTTCCTACCAACCACAGCTGGGAGAATATCCATGCAGGTGACGTCTTCAAAACTCTACAATACACATCTCATGTTTGTCATCAGGCTACTGAGCAGCAGAAACACGGAACAACTGACACAAGCTCCGTTTCAGGCCACTGCAAGAAATCAATCTGTCAAGCTGCATGCTACATCTCTAAAAAGATTGGATCTCAGGGATTTATATGGGACTTCATGTGACGCTGATACGAGAGCAAAAAAAAACTAAACAAAAGGCTGCAGAAGTGCAGAGATCCCCTGGGAAAAAAACATTGCAGGCACAGTAGAAATGACCTTCAGTGTAGTCATTTCTCAGAAGGCATGCTAGCACACAACATAATGAAGGACAACCATTTTATATTAGATAATTCCCTAGACGTCAGGTTTACGTAAAGGCGGCTGTTAGATGTCTCTCAAACATATAATTGCCTGCAGAGTAATATTGGTATGATCTTCTTGATGCTATATTTCTCACTAGTAAATTTGTGGTTCATCACAAGGGAAACATATATGAAATAATGTGTTTCACTCAGATTCATGTCTTTATTGCAAAGCACAAGTATCTCTTATAATATGTCTAATAATATGTTTAGTTGATTACTGCATTCATTATCTCAAGGTCCAACTATAAGCCTAAGGAATAGAATGCGTAATTGTGAGAATCCACCTAAAGCTGCTAAGTAGGAACAGCAAGAAGACGAATGAATAAAGATGAAATAAACTAATCAGGGGCTTATTGTCAGCGTAACATGTAACATACACGTCTGGCCAGAGAGGGGAAGCAGAGAGCCAAATGACATCTGCTACTCACAGAAACTTATTTGGTATGCATTGTCTGCATGTTTATAGTTGTGTTTTCCTGTTGAAAATCCTTTTATAGGTAGATACCAACTGTTTCATATTTAATCTGTCACCTGTCAGGGACATTACCTACATTAATTCAAGTATTTAAGCATATATTTGACTGAGATAGGGTTTGAGTTAAGATCCATGTGGTTTTATGGTTTAATTCAAAAAAAAATCTTTCAGCTTACAGTAATTAAGGGTGTTGACATTGTCGCAAGTGGATGCCATTCCCTCATTTTGTAAGACATTATTTTGCTTTGAATCATGTTGTGAATAACAACAAAGTGTATATCTGCCTTTTAATTCTCTGTCCATCCCAACCATAACACAGATAATTGGACAGAGATAACATAAAGAAGAAGAAGGTGACGAGCGCGCGCACACACACACACACACACACCCTCTCCCCTAGTCTTCTCTTTCTCTCATCTCTAACCTTCCACCCTCTCCTCTGGGCAGGATTTTTTCTTCTTTTTTCTTCCAGACTTTTCTCCTCAAAAATTCCTTTTAATGATTCCAACATTGAGAGGATGTGTACTTGAGTCAATTCTGATCAGTCTCACAGAGCTGCCAGCTCTCAGTGTGTATGTGTGTGTTCCTCAGAAAGCAGGCATTGGCGAAATGTGGCACATATTTTAAAAATGTATGGGATTTCTGTGTGTGCTGTTGTGTGTGAGTGACGTGAACTGCGTGTGAATGCTAATGAAAACAGATTGGTATCAAACTAATGACATCCACTCACATGCAGAAACACTCTTTTTCCACTACACGGCACTCAGCCACATGCACCATGCATACTGTAATAACTGTCCTCACTGTACTGCAGCAGGGAATGTAGAAAGACATTCTATCTTACTCACCCTAATTGGTGTTTGGGTGCCACAATTGTCACTAACAAGAATATTTCTCCATGCACAGGAAGTGATGCAATCAAATGTAAGTGCTTGTAAGTCCAATCCTAAAGTGTGAAGCAGTGTTCCATTCAGACTCATCAGCCATAGCTGAACTTCTTTACTCTATGTCCACCAGCTAGATACTACAAAGAAGAAATGTGGTCCACTAATGTCATGGTGCATGACTTCTGGGTATTGAAGTCCTCAGTATTCAAATAGTTGCCTGCTTGCTGCTGTTTGGGGCCACCAACTCGCAAAGTTCCCTGGCACTGCTTTAAAGTCACAATGCAAGTGAAAGAAGTGTCCTACTTGCGCTTGCTGATCAGGGTGGTAGTATGGAACACGGTGAACCTGCGTTCAGCTATGGAGAGAAAGACAGATTGATGTGGTGTGGTGCAATATAGTCAAATTGTGTTAAGCTTCTGTTGTTTTGAGTTTTTATTTTTGGCTCTGTTACAGATGAAACAATTTGGTTTAGGCATTTCTTTTCATATTTAAACCTCCAATAAGTGCATTTGAACTTATGGGCTGTGGAAACTATCACGTAAGTTGATATGGTGAAATTTTGGCCAACTGTTGCTTTATACTTGGGCTGTCCTCGATTAAAGTAGTCTACTTAGTCGATCAACACTCAAACAATTTTGTGGATTACTTGATTACTTAGGAACATTGTCGCTCATTCAGAGTCACGTTTGTGTCCATCTGATGAATCAATGACCGATATTTATTCTTGTAGCTCTGTTTTGGTCCCCACCAACTCCTGAGGAAAATATCTGTCTTGCTAGCTGCTAAATGCTCCAGGTAGTGTACAGTGTTTTTTCAAGCTTATTTTCACTGAAAGCAGCTGCCTGCTGCCGCTATTAAAGCGCTAAGCATGTACCAACACAGTAAAGTTGCAGCTTGACAGCTAAACAATGCGCTGAAACTCATTATAAAGCTACATAAGACTGAGGGGAGCCACCACTCACATTATCATTAGTTTCATAATGCCATTTGATACATTGTTAACATAAAAATATATTTTATAGCTGTCTGAATAGTATATGTGCATATAGATCACAAAAGTCATGTTTCATTTAAATGCCACTTTGACAAGATGTGTGATTCCAGACAAAAACTTTTGCTTTGGAAATAAGATTACAGTCACGGTTTATCCCTGGTGTTAAAAACGATCGAGCTGTAAGACTCAATTTTAAAAGGATGTAATGAACACCCTTTGATGCTTTCTTGGCACCGCTGAAATTAGAACTGCAACAATGCACCAGGTAAAGGGATCTCAGCAGAGAGTAGGTGTAGGTATCGGTTTCTCTGTCACTGTGGAGACAGATGGAGCCGATACGTGTCCGTGAAGAGACAGAGAATTTGTAGGCTAAACTCCTTTGGGAACTTTGTTTTTAATAAGAGGCATGCCAATGAAGCAAAAAGTGAGTTACGATATCGACAGAGGTGAGGAAACAGAAAAAACACAAACAATGGATTTAGGAAAGGAGCTAAAACGGAAAAGAAAGGAAAGCCAAGAGATGGCGAAGAGATTCATTGTGTCACTTGATCTTCAGACCCAAAGAAGACTTGCTGTAGCAGTGAGAAGCAGACCTCTTGTCTGGAGAGATGTTGACTGATGGATGGATGCTAGGATCAGTGCACATGCTGAGATGACAGAAAGAGGCTAAAGCATTAATGCAATGAGTCAAGGTGAAGCAGCTCTCTGATGATTGCAGTACGCCTGTAACAGACTCCACTGAGTTGCTGCAAGAAGTCTCGGACGAGAAAGGATGGAGGAATGGACGCACCAACATAAAATGACAATCTCTGGGACAAGGACGATTATAAGAAAGACAACACAACACAATCATAGACTTGTATTATTAATGCAACAGGGGTTTGACTTGTGTAATTAGAATGAATGCAATACTTATTACATTTAGAGTTTGACATGTTAGTGTAACTGTATGCTAAATATGAATCTAGAGCCAGCACCTATTAGCTGAGCTTAGCATGAAGCATGAAGCAGGGGGAAATAGTTACCCTGGCTCTGTCCATTGCTAGTACACATCTAAAGCTCACTGACATGCCATGTCTTGTTAGTGTAATCCATACTAACTAAAAAACAACTTGTAAAAATGACAAGTTGTGATTTTATGGGGGTTATGTGGCAACTATATCTTGACCTGCTCCCAGTCTTTGTGCTAAGCTAACTGTCTCCTGACTGTTACTTCATATCTGACAAACAGAAAGAGTGGGATCAATATTTTCATCTAAATCTTGGCACGAAAAAAGCAAATAAGCTTCAAAAAGGCATATTTCGTAAAAAACATCTTTCAGGTGTCTTTGTAGGCTCAGGACTTAAAGGGATAGTTGGGATTTATTTGAAGTGTGCGTTACCTTGCTGTCAAACAGCCCTTTCTGACGTGGAAATGAAGCCGTTATCTCTGCTCTCTTCAAAGCCACCAGACTCCTTTGACAAAAAACGTAATTTTACCTCGCGGAACACGGGAGTTGCTGGTCCACCGCTGCCTCCATCGGTTAGTTTGATTGGGTTATGGTGTGACTATTGTGTTTAAAAGGGTTAGTTTGGATTTACCAAAGCCACACAATAACACAAACTAACTACCTAATGGTGGACCAGGAACTCTGCAGGGTAAAATTACGTTTTTTGTCAAAGGAGTCTGGTAGCTTTGAAGAGAGCAGAGATAACGGCTTCAGTTCAACGTCAGATAGGGCTGTTTGACAGCAAGGTAACGCACACTTCAAATAAATCCCGACTATCCCTTTAAGTCCTGATCCTACAAAGATACCTGTTTATCCAAACGCCCCGTGCAGACCACCATCTACTGTGGTTAATGCACTGAGTATGGAGAAGTACCTCATACAAACCCACTTAAAAATATCCAAACAATCCCTTTAAGATGTTCAGTTGTTGCTGACGAGTCCAGCTTTGCATGGATTTGGTGCTTACTCGCTATTGTGGAAAAGAAAATGGGGCATTTTGTTCTAAATCTGCAATTTGTGACCTGTAGTGTACAAACAAGACTTCCCAGCAGGGATCACCCAGACACCAACATTTCATTTTGGAAAATGGGCCAAATCTTCAGCTCCTCATTAGTGTAGATGGGCCTCTCTTCATGATTTAGCCTGATCATACGGGTGTGTTTTTCTCCAAACAAATCTTGCCAAGTGCTGCTTTAAAAAGATTTCCTGACAGAAATCCTCCCTGATTCCGATGTGAGTGCACCCCACCCAGAGAAGAAGACGAATGAATGTATGGAGAGATAGAAAGTGGAGGGATAAAATAGAGAGATGAACAAGGCCGCACAAATCATCCTCCTAACATTAACTCTTCACTCTTAATTTGGTCAAGGAGGCTTAATCTTTCCCAGTGTGGCAGCTCCGAAATGCACTCCGCAGGCTTCATGACGATTGGCTTTAAATATTCCATGGTGACTGATGGCAGGGCAGATGGGAGAGAATGAAGGGAGTAATGAGGTCTGGATGGTCTCACTGAAAGATAATGGAGGAATTTCACTAAGTCGGATTTAACAAGGTGTTTCATGGTTAGGTGGCTGTTATTCAACCTTCTGCCTTCAGAAGTGTGCACTTGTACCAGGACTTACAGTATGGAAGTGGATATTTGGAAACAGTAGGTTTTAAAGCAGAGTTGTCCACGCTTTATAAAAAAAGTACCCAACCCCTGATATAATATGCATATATGTACACAGGTGCTTATCGGTTTAAACAAATTAACAAAAGACTGTGTAAACATCAACTTGGCTAACGATATGTACTGACATAATAATAAATAAATAAAAATCTGAATAAGAAAAATAAGTTAGAAGAGGATAAATTAAAAGTTACAACAATAGTCGCAGTATTCGATGTATGTACTACAGTAGGTCTCCAGTATTCTAATTTATGAAAGCTGTTGGGGAAAATGTATCCAAAACAATTCAGTGTGACAAGCCAGGAAATGACACATGACACACACACACACACACACACACACACACACACACACACACACACACACACACACACACCAAACAATGATATTTAATTACACTAATTACTGTAACTGCGCTGTGAATTGGTTCAATCCAGTATAACCTAAAGCTATTAATAAGGATCCTATTTAAAGTGGCTACTGTCTAACTATATTAACCTGATGGCAAAGGGAATAAAAGATTTGGAGTAAGAATTACTGTATGTATGTACTGTATGTAGGATTGCTTTTATTTTATTTTCACATGTATCTGTCGGCATATGGTCATGTTTAGCCTAGCCTACGTTTATGCAATGACTGCATATTTATTTTATTTATCACAGCCAATAAATGCAGAAAGTTAAGTTGGTCTGAATATAACTAGCATATATAATGAATTAAATAATTTAGTTTGGGCAATGCCTGAGTGCCTAGACCTGCTCATTGTTAGAAGAAAACAAAACACCCAATATTTCTTTAGACCTACAGACCACTGCTAACCTCAATCACGCTGGCTCCCTCCGAATCAATTGCCCTGCCAATCTCCTGCTTCTCTTTCTCTTTGCTAAAATATCTCTGAATATCCATCTGCTCAATGAATTGAAGGATACACCGGTACAATTGCATTAACAGGGACCCTATGACATTTAGTTTTCAGTGACAAAATTCTATGGGGGACTGATATTGTTTTAGAGTACTATAGAGATAGGCTAAATTATTGGCAATGAATGAAGAGCTGTGGATAGCTCTCTGCCAGTTCACACCAATACAACAAGACGGTGCATCATCTTGATAGCACAACGACTCTTTGACTCTGTGTCTACGTTCAAGTTTTCGGCTATTTTGTATCATTTGTTGCATCTATATATGATTGGGAATACGGTAAGTGATAATGAGATACTTCATACAGTTGCAGAATCTTTGGATTTCTGCTTTGTTGTAACGCCGCTTGGCTCTCTTCAGTAGCTAAATCTCATTAAAACAGACACACTTCATACCAACACACAGATGAGTGGTGGAGGAGGATTGATTCACTGTAGTTAGTGATACAGAGTGCACTGAAAAAAAATCATTAGTATTATTTAGGGGGGCTTAGGAACTTTTTACGGTAGGTAAAGCACCCCTAAAATAGGCCTGACAATGTCCCTCCTCAGGGTAAAGTATTTCCTGGTGTTAAAACAATGTGGTGGGCTGGTAATGTACTGTCAGAGGCGGTTGCATTGCTATTGTCAGCGACAGTAAAATCAAGCTGTTTCTTTGGAGAACACGGCCCCACGATAGTCATGCATCAGTGTTGGAAAAAAAAAAGCACAGTAGTTATGGACTCGGTGCGAATGTATGGATAGGACTCCAGGCAACATATCAGTGTTGAAAAAAAAGGTTTTTATCTAATTCATGGGTACGGGTAATAGAAGCATGAGCTTCAGAGCTAAGTGTATATTGTACACATGAGTTGGTTGGCCCTCCTAGGAGTTCTATGGAGGCACAACAGAACTAGTTCTTTCCATTGATGAACATAGTTTTGTGTGTGTGTGTGTGTGTGTGTGTGTGTGTGTGTGTGTTTCTGTATGTGGAAATCTTGTAATTACAGGAAACTCTTGAGATTGAGCCTGTTTACTTCCACAGGCCTCGCTGTAGATAAAGCAGTAGCCGAGCAGACTTTGATGAAGGTGACCTCGACGAGCGTCTTTCATGCTAAAAAGATGGGTGGAGTGGGTCGGTCGTTTCCTCTCACAGCGATATCAGCCACTTTAAGTAAACTGCTAAAGCGAGAGGGAGAAGGGAGAATGTCATAGGTAAGACGTGTTCTCTCTACATAATGCCAAATACATCTGTTCATTAAAAAAATCTTACTCTAGAACAGCTTGATTTAAGAAAGAGAGGACAGGATGAGAAGAAGAGCGATAAGAGGCCAAGAGACGAGGAAGAGATGTTACAATCTAGATGATCAGCAGGGAGAATTAGTTCAGTGTTGCCAAGACGGCCCCATGGAGGATGAGTGAGTCCTGTCCCTGGAGGCTGGGCGGAGAAGTGATGCCTTGCTCTCTCATGGAGATAAACTACTGAACCAGCTCACGTGACGGGCCTATCATTTCACCAGATCTGATCACCAGATCATCAAAGTGGGAGGAAATACAAACAGGAGCTGGATCAAATAAAAGGCACGCCGCGATGTTAATAGTTTGATGGCTGTCTGCGTAAACCTGTTTCATGTTTGCTCGTACTCCAAGAAGCTGACAACCCGGAGGTGTTACAGAAGCTTTCAAGCAGCATTGTGAGAATTATTTCTCACTGACAGATTAGTGTACTTGTTTGCCTCGTCAGTAAACTGCGGCTCTACTTCCTTCCTTGGAAGGGTCACGGGGGTCAGGTGTGCGTGTACTGTACATTTGTCTTGGCAAAAATGGCAAGTGACGTCTGTAACTACGTTTTTATATGTAAACTAAATGTAACATGAGGTCACGTGGGTGCTATGTGAGGGCTGTAACACAAAGCTACTATCTGGATCGGTTTGTTTTGCAAAAATATCAGATATAGTTTCTTTTCCGGTGTGAAATGGTTTTCTACTACCATTTCTAAGAAGGTGGGAATCACCAGACGCCTGCCAATACAATATCATCACGATACTTATGCCACAATACCATATTATTGCAATTTTAAACATAATGAAATATTGTGCAATATATTGCAATTTATAACCTTTTTTTACAAGATTTAATTTTTCCCCAATTTCAAATAATGTCCCCAAAAGTAAACTTTGTCAACATCTGTTTTATCTAAAAATATTCATTTCTCTGTTTTTTCATCTCATTTAAATTTTGTTTCTGCAAAATGACGAACACATATATAATAAAAGATCCATACTTGGCACCTGTTTATCGATACAGTATTGCCACTGAAAATATTGCAATACTGTGCTGTATAGATTTTTTCTCTAACCCCTAATTTCTATCCTCAATAGTTCTTAGTATAACTGCTCACAAAATAGACTTAATCATTATTATAACATATTTGAACCATAGCCCTACATTAATCAAACCAAGCATAATTTTGATTTGAACCTTACTTAAAAAAAGTGAGTTTAAACTAAGTCTTATAACAGCTGTGTAACTGTTACTGTAATGGTCGAGGTGACTATTAGGAGCATAAATAGAACAGGAGGTTTCAACAGTGGACACATTCATGGGAATGTAAACTTTGGTTTATGATTAAAAAAAATAGTAATGCTGTTGAATCTTGACCATTTTGTATTGCACGTTTAAGACTAAAGTCCCTAGTGTCACTTTGCCAGACCTTCCTCTAGAGCGCTGAGGAGGAGGGTCTGGCTAGTCCACACAGCTGGATGGAACCGCTGCAAAATAGTCTCAGGAAGGAACTTGTTTTGACGGAACATGTGTACCTTCAAAAGTAGTTTTAGTCCCTGAGAAATGTCTCTGGTTTTTAAAATAACCGTGTACGTGGTTATTTTGAAAACCAGAGACATTTCTCTTTGTTTGTCCCCTTTGCAAACGGAGAATTCGCCTCTAAAAACGAGACTTTCTAAATCTTACGGCCAGGGTGGAGATTTTTTTAATCTTTCTTTGCACGTTTGCACGTAAACTGAGACAAACGGAGGTTTTGGCAGCCGAGGAAGTGAAGAAGAGACGAGAGAGAAAGTGATTTGTTATTGTTGTTGCTATTTTGCGGAATTGTGATTGGCTAACGTGGGCTTGGGCTTCTCGTCACACTGCCACCTACAGGTTTGGCATGCTCCTGATGGCATTGACAGGTATATGCACGGGTATGTGTAAACTAACACTTTTCTGAAAACTGACAGTTGTGCACGATGTTACTTTTAAAAACGGAGAGGTTAAATGTCCATTTATGAAAATAGCTGCCCACGTGTAAATTTAGCATTAGTCATGTAACAGAAAACTCAGAATGGACAGAGAGTCCAGCTAGCTGTCTGGATTTAC
>NC_045745.1:2726310-2727438 GCF_008692095.1 Etheostoma spectabile | reverse complement strand
TCTGAGGAGCAGTTAACCATAGTTTTCAGAATACACCAGAAGTTAGAACACCAACACAGAGGAAGAGGAAGGTAAAGAATACTGGTGAAAAGACATGCCTCCGGTGGCACTGGAGCAATGCCGGAAGTGGAACCTGGTGGTTATGGACTACAAAGTCCCTGACTTCCGCTCTGCAGTTCCCCTCTACTGGCCAGTCCCACAAGGAACTGGGCTTGATCTTGCACTGCACAACTAAAGTGGTAAAAAACTAACTGTTTAAGAAAGCATTGGGAATCGGACTAAAATGAAATAACACGATGGGTTCAGTTGCAAAATGGGAAGGTTATTTTACTTACAAAAAACGAGGGTTGAACAAAAGCTGGATGTCCACAGCAAAAAAAAACATAAGGACCAAATAAATAAATAAATAAAAACTCACATTTTTACAGTTTCCCTAGCAAAAGATTTCTTTAAAGTTTCTCATCACCTGTCTGGATTGAAGCCACCCTCAGATTGAACAGGCTCATTGTCTAAAGCCCCGCCCACTACACCAACCAAGTGTTAATTGGCTCATTTATCTCCTAATTATGTAACGTTTTAAACAATTATGACTTGACTTCTACTTTCCACGATAAACCAACAACAAGTTCTTAAACGCACCATTTCCCAGCCATATACCTTCATAGAACACTAGTACTACTTTCTCTCTTTGTTTTACTGCACACCTTACCAACCACTCATAACATACTCTATCTAAATATAAAAATAGTTCATGTACTGTATGTGCTAGACATTAGTTAGTGTTCACAATAACAGATTTTTTTATATTAGGCACTGAATTATTTAGTTACACCTAACATCACACATTCACAGCTATTACACATGAAGACAATGCTTTTACCTTCATGCACAGACAATGTCTTACATACATATTTAATAGCACACATTCAGAACAGAGTAACCCACAAGCGTTCTCTATAGAGCAGGTGTTGAATTTAATCATTACATCGATGCATTGTGATGCGGCCCTGAACAATTCTGCATTGATGCGGTGACAGACCATAATCATTTATTGCCTACTAGTTTGCTTCTTTTTTTAAAATCGCTGAAAGGATAATTGTAATCAAATTAAATCGTAAGAAGATTCAC
>NC_045745.1:2716704-2726300 GCF_008692095.1 Etheostoma spectabile | reverse complement strand
CAGATTCAATAAAAAAAAAAAAAACAGGAAACAACAGAGTGAAAACATATCCAACTCCAATACCCAGGTGGCAATACTGTATGATGTTGGATAACAAGCCAAAATTAACCCTAAATAAAGATCTGCTCTAAAATCACCAATCAATCAAAAATAATTCATTCATTTATGGACCATGCTTGGATTAAACCACTAGGGGGGGCCTGGGTAAGAACCATAGACTGTATATTAATGGGCAGAGCATGTGTGACGTCACCCATTGGTTTGTGTCTGCTATCCGCCGTTGGGTTTGCCGTTACGGGAGCAGCCATCCTGGTTGCGGATGTGATCATTTTAGACGAGAGGGTTGAGTGAGGGAGGTGCCCTTACACTCTACGTTATGTTACACACTTTGACTGGCAATCACATCATGGCCACGCCCTAAAACACCCCCTGCTTTATCACAGATTTTAAAATCAAGAAGACCATAATTCAGAAAATGAACATAATTTTGTGTTGCAGAAGACTTAAAACTAGCAATTGATATCATAAACTCATTATGAAAATGTTTACTAAGGTAATCAATCAAGTGAGAAGTGCATCACTTTCTCATGGACTTCTACAGAAACCGACCTCCTTTTGCAACCACGCGTGTCGCCCCCTGCTAAAATTCAGATAGAATGCAGGTTAAGGAGTCTCACCCTGCTGGAACTCAGATAGCAAGCAGGTTTAAGGAGTCTCCCCCTGCTGGAACTCAGATAGAAAGCAGGTTTAAGGAGTCTCCCCCTGCTGGAACTCAGATAGAATGCATCTTTAAAGGAGTCTCCCCCTGCTGGAATTCAGATAGAATGCAGGTTTAAGGCACTTCCGCATAGTAGCACTTCACTGAACCGGATGCATTGACCATTAATATTATAAGGTCTATGGGCAGAACTGAGATGAGTTCCCAGCTGTTCCTCCTCTCCTCCCAAACAATAGTAAACTATGCTTCACTCACTTTTCACATACTATTGTTAAGAAAAGTTGGTCCTCACAAAGATAGAAGCACAAAAGTTCCCCAACACACACGCAGACACACACACACACACACACATGCACACACACATGTACGCACACATGTACGCGCACACACACACACACACACACACACACACACACACACACACAGTCTCGTTCACACAGAGGGCTCAGGGCCAGAGACCGAGCAGAGCTCATCATCTGATAACTGTGCGATAGGCGTTCTCTCCACTATAATGAAGGGAGAGACACAGCGGTGGGACTCTCAGAGAGAAGAGTGTGTTGTCTCTGTCCTCGAGCTGCGAAACTACCAGCCACTCATCAGCTGGATACACTGAGAGAGACAGACCAGAGGAAGAGGGAAGCATTTGCCTAATTGGGGGAACAGAGATAGTGTGAGGCCAGGAGGGTCAACAGTGTGTGTGCGTGTGTGTGTGTGTGTGTGTGTGTGTTTGTGGCTGTGGAAGTCTGCATGTGTGTTCATGCACAAGTTTATTTTTATGGCTTTCCGTCTTCCTACAATACACACACATCTCCAACGCTGGACCTGCTCCCTCGACAGCGGATACAAAGCTTTCCTGTATGAATTCATCCTGTACACTGAACACGTACACAGTTATATATGTAGAACTGCAAAGATTCATTGATGAGTTGTCAACTATTTAATCAATCGCCAACTAATTTTCTTTGAAAATTGACTAAGCGGTTTGAGTTTCTGTTTCTTGAGATAAAACAAGACATTTGAGGACGTCATGTTGGGCTTAGGGAGACACTGATCGTCTTTTTTCTTTCTTTTTGTTTGTACCATTTTCTGATGTAGACCAAACAACTAATCGATTAATCGAGAAAATAACCGACAGATTAATCAACAATGAAAATAATCGTGAGTTGCAGCCCTAGAATATTTACAGTCTCCAGTCACCTTCACTGTGTGGATGGTCCTGCTGTCCATGCATTTAGTGTGACAGTGTGTGCAGCATTTATCTGGGTCACAATGTCCACATGCAGATATCAAAACGGCGATGCAATATTACTGCTTACAGTACCGGTGGCATACACTAATATTGAGAATTTCTTTAATCTTAGATTTATTTTTCATTATATTAAGCTGATGTTTAACTAGTTCAGAGAATGCAGGATGGCTGCGGTGCAAATGTTTGTGTGGGAGGGAAAACTGGCCGTGGATGAAGTTTTCATCACCACTGGCCATTGGTCAATCAGATGTCTGTTCTTCCATGTTTCCCATCTGATATGATTTCATAAACAATAATTCTGCCGGGCTAATGAAAAATGGATCAGAGGCTCACTGCAGCACTTCACAGCATCACAGCTCTCTTTGGTTTGGACTGTAGCAGGTCTGCATCCAACTTTGGCCCAGACTGAAATATCTTATATTATATCAATGGGAAGTTTGGGGCCTTTAGGGGATCAATCCTAATGACTCTGATCTCTGACTTTTCCTCTAGTGCCACTTGTACAGGAGGTCAGGATTTTCCACTTATCCAGTGCAATATCTCACCATCTACTAACTAGATAAATTGGCACACACCACACCATGGTTCCAGGATGATAAATCCTAATGACTTTAAAGAAGCCCTGACTCTGCAGCAACATACAAATAAAGAAAACCCCTTTCTTCGGTACAGGTCCTCACAAAAAAAAATCCCACTTTAATCATTTCAACTTTATAAAATGTTAGTGTTTTTCAATGAAAATGAGAATAATAAAACAAAAATGTTCATTCCCTCCTCTATTGTGAACCATATCGCAATCTTAATATCAGTAAAAAACAATCGCAGTTAGGTATTTTTCCTAATACCATGCATGCAGCCCTATTCTGCTCAGGGGATTTCAGAGTCTGACACTGAGTCAGTTTCCTTTGTTCCATGTGTCACAGCCCCAGCTGCTGCTGCAACTGCTATAGTTACACTGTTGGTAAGGAGGCTTAATCAGCAGACCATAATAGAAGATTATATAGACAAGGCTATAATAACTAACTTCCTGCAACACCAACATGCACCGTCCCTTTTAACCTCACACAGTATCTCTACCTGACATCGCAGCCCCCGGGGAGACGCACCTCACGGTTTGAGTTAGTTGTATAGAAGTGAAGTTTGTTAGTTTTGAAGATGGTGAGCATGGTATTATACCTGACATCAGCATGTTAGCACTGTCACAGTGAGCATGTTAGCTCCATGAAACTGGCATTTAGCTCAAATAATTCCAAAGGACTGTGGTTGATCTACACTGTCAATGTGTTGAACATGACTCACGTACATATGCTTATACATGAATTACTTATAGTCCATGAGGCAAAATCACTTTCCCATTAGGGATAAATTAAGTTGAACATGAAGACCACATTCATCATTATTGTATTATGTGTATTGTATTGGTCCTTCTCATAAACAATGTTTTAAATCATTTTAAGGGTATCATACCCTACTGACTAATGGGTTTAATGTGTTCAGTTTAATAATCGTACAAGAGATACTTTTTTTTATTAGTGACCTACCAAACATAGTATCCAGCAAACACTTACAGCTAATAATAAACGTAATAATTATTTGTCGCCCACTCAGGATTAAAGGTGTTAGAATGATGGTATGAGCTGAAAAAAATATCAACCTCCTCCTCACTCCTCAATTGTCTTGTTTCTCAAAGCAAAACCAAATGCAACCATGCACACAAAGCTAATATACAAATCTCATCTGAGCTTGTGTACAATATACAAAGGATTGAGATATACTCATAATCACACAAGCCATAATCATATTATAGTGTTAACATGAACCACTTGTAATTTTGTCATAATTGCATTACAATGATGTCTGCTGTAACAGACACACATGCTCATCACTGTAGAGAAACAGACCCATTCCTGCATGTTCCTGCAGTTTCTCTGATCCCATGTTCTTATGCAGCAGTGCTCATGTGCCAGTGTGATGTACAGGTTACTGATAGCAGCTGAGCCTTTAGCAAGAACAGAGCGCCTTGGTTAATTGGAGCTGCCTTCCATCTGATCCAGACACCATGGGAACTGCTGGAGAGACCGAATGACTGAAGATCTGTCAATCGACAGAGCTTGAGGCTCTAATTGAGCCCATGCTGCTGATAAAAAGCCAACTCCGTCCATCCAACAGGGTCGTCTTATCAGATGACGAAAACAATGGCACCTCAAATCAAATCCCGCTTTTAAAACGCAAAGAAGAAGGAGTCATGCCCTCAGCCATGGCTCGAACTTAACAGCAAAAGTCTGAAATCGTTCTGCTTTCGTTGATTAGAAGTGCGATGGGACAATCTTTATGCAAAAAAAAGAAGCAAAAGTTCACATTTTCTACAAAAAAATGAAAGACACACACACACACACACACACACACACACACACACACACACACACACACACACACACACACACACACACACACACACACACACACACACACACACACACACACACACACACACACACACACACACACACACACTTCCTCTGCATTGTGTGGATGACGGGAGGGAGGAAAAAGCTGGGCCCGCTGATAGCGCTGTGATGGAGCTTTCTTCCAGGATTAGCCTGTTTGTCTTGGTAGGCAGTGTTAAAGTGAAGTCTAGTAGTCGGGGTCAGACAGGAAGTAGCCCCCACAGGGACACCGGCAGCCTTTAACACACTCCCCACTGGCTGACTACTCCTACATTTCAATACTGGCTCAATGACCGCACTTACTGGTAGTTATATCATTAGCAAACATTAAAATGGATAAAAAGCTAATGCCATGAGAAACTGCAGATTACTGTCAACAAACAATTATTCATGATACTTGCTAATTTCTAATAAATGCAATAGACAGGTAAAGTTGCTCCAATTATGGTGGACCACCATGGGAACTAATTTAGGAAAAAAAGATGCACTGTACTGAACAGGGAGAGACAATCATTTTTTCAGTGTTCATTTTCTCATTAATTATACGTTATATTAACAACAACCCATCCACTTTTAATCACAATGTTCATTGTAATGACTCGATCTGTAGAAAAACCGGATGCCATGGACGCTGGGTATCGCTTAACCCACAGACGGAGCTAGCATGTTTGAAACGTGTGTTAACATGGACATGACGGTTATGAGGCATATGCCGTTTTAATCATATAGGGGGTATGATGTTTACATGGCACGCATAGAAATCAGGTTAAAACATATCTGAGACCTACTGTTATTGTACAAATGTTGTTTAAAACTCTACAGAGACAACAGTGCCTCCAAGAAATGACCACATGCAGAGCTTGCTGCTGATGAAAAGTAGCAAATTAGCACATTTTTCATACTATTCATCATTTCTAACCTAAAAATCCATTTAAAATCCATGCAGTAATAACAAAGCAAGATTCAACATATCATCCGCTATCAAAATCCAAACAGAGGGACACAGAACTGTCATCAGCACACAAACAACACAAGGAGACAGTAAAGGCATATGATTTGTCCAGGGAGTCAGGGACAGCTGTGGAGAGCTGTGGACATCAATCTGGACGATAGGGACAGATGACAGGTGACATGATCTGCTCAGGACACATTGGGAATTCAGCCCAGGGTTATGGTACCATACGCCCCTCCTCCTACTACTATTACAGTGGTGTATGTACACACAAACACACACACACACACACACACACACACACACACACACACACACACACCCCACCACAACACAACACACCACACACACACACACACAGTGTGTCCACTATCTTTTGGGGACCATCATTGACATAATGCATTCCCTAGCCCCTTCCCTAACCTAACCATCAAACCTAAATGCCTAACCCAACCCTCACCCTCACCCTAACCATAACCTAACTCTAACCCTAAAACCAAGTCTTATTCCTCAAACAGCCCTTTAAGTTGTGGGGACCAGCATTTTGTCCCCACAACGCTGTCAGGACCCCATAAGTATACTGTATCCCAGTTTTTGGTCCCCACAAATGTAGTTAAACCTTACACACACACACACAACACACACACCACACACACACACACACACACCAATACACATACACATACACATCAATACACACACATACACATACACACACACACACACACACACACACACACACACCACACACACACAGTAACTCTTTTATTGCTATGTCTTTACTCAGGTAAACTATTTCCTGGTGTAAAACATGTGATGGGCTGGTAATGTCTGTCAGTACTGTTTCACTGCTATTGACAACAACAGTAACATCAGCTGTTTCTTTGAAAAACACAGCCACACGTTAGTCATGCATCAGTGTACTACTACTATTGGACCACAACACACACACACCACACACACACACACACACACACACACACACACCCACACCACACACACACACACACACCACAACACACACACACCACACACACACACACACCACACACACACACCCACACACACCACCCCCACACACACACACACACACCACACACAGAATGTGTTGACATATAAACCCACCAAGCTTCAATCTGGGAATCAGGATATCATTTCTCCACTTTAATCAAACGGTGGCAAACATTATGGTTATGACGTGACTCTGTTGTGTCAAAGAAGATGGACGGGGATGTGTCTCCAGTGGCTGATGATATGTGTGTATGTGTGAGAGTGTGTGTGTGTGGATGCCATTAAAGAGATGTGGTCTCACGGCTGGAGGTTGACAGGTGCTTAAGTGAAACCAGGAGAGATGGGATTGTGTAAGGACAGCTACAGTATGTGAACACTGTGTATAAAAGCAACCGTGTGTACTTTGAGATGTTGGGTATTTGTACGCAGGCAGGCGTAAATTTCAGATGGGAGGGGGGGGGGGGGGGGGGGGGGGGGGGGTGATGCCTCCTCCCCCATATTTTGAAGAGGTGCATTTGTCCCCCTCAAAAATTATGAAAAAAAGAGGTAAAAAAATAACCAACAATGAAGTGAACAATACAGGAGAATAATAATAATTTCTTTACGTAAATTTTGTGCTAAAAAAGCATAAATTGTTGCATAAAAATTCACCACAATGCTCAAAATGGTATTTGGGAGGACCCCTAGACTCCCCGGTTCCAATGTGTCCACCCCAAAAGTTTGAAAAAAACATACGCCCTTAATTTCTAATATAATGTATCACATGTTGATGTTATATGTGTTTAGTTGTGAGGTTAAAAAGTATAGAGAGGCGCAGGAAGTCAAGGAGCCGCGGGGTAACAGCAGAGTACTTTAAGCGGAACACAGACTTGTTTTTTTTGAGGGGGGGGGGATGAAAGCAGTTTGTCTGGCACTAAAGGAGCGGACAAGGTCCATAATGACGACATTTGGTCCTCCCATGGTGCAATGCACACGCTGCTTTTGGTCCGCCTCCTCTCGCTCAGGACCAGCGAGCAGATGTTGATGTTGGGATGCTAAGCTCTAGTGTGTCTAATTAATCCACCTGTCTTATTAAGGAGTCCGGAATCAGGTGTGTCAATGTACAGTAGAGTCACACTTTCCTCATCCTAGTCGGGTTATAACACATTTGATAGCTCATTTAGTTTCTGACAGCTTGCTCTTAATAAGATTTATAGCTTTGGTCTTCTTCCAAGTGCTTTATTAGGTGTTACACATCTTTCAAGATGGAAGTCTTTGGTGTTGAAAATGGGTTTCTCCATAATTAAGAGCCTGGTCTTGCGTACCCTTGACGAAGGCAAGGAAGGCGAGAGGAGGGGGATGCTTGGAATCAAAGAAAAGAGCGGGGTGAGAGGGAGAAGCATTCATCTTGTTTGGACACAAAGACTGATAACGTACATAGGATTGGCAGGGAGGGGTTATCTGCTGTGTAGTAATGCTAATTGAAGAACAACAGAACATGCTAATTTGTGAGGGAAGAAGTGAGGCTAATTTTTCTCCCCTCGGTTGGAACGTGACCGTATGTTGCTGTGACTGAAGACACACATGGCAGTGTCTGGATTACATCATCACTGGTGGACTGCACATGGAGACAATGACGATGAGCCCCAAAACAACAGACAGGTTGTAAAATGACCATGACACAGAGCGTCAGACAGGCCAGATTACAGTTTTCTCATAAAGTGTAGTGGCTTTCCCACACACCGTGTCACAACACTTTAGTGACGCTCTTTAGTTATTTTTGTTACACACACAAACTTCCATGCATGCACACATGCACACACGCACATGCACACACACACACGCACACGCACACACACACACACACACACACACACACACACACACACTAACTGTAATCCTTACACAAGGATCAAGCCTAGTAAAGAGGATTACCAGTGAATTCTGGAGGGCAAATACAGTATGCTGTTGTTTGAAATCTTACAACAATTAGGTCTGGTCATTAATTAATGGAGAAGTAACTGTCCTATGAGGTGTTATGGTGCAGCTCAGTAATTTTGGAAAGTTTTGCAGAAAGTGAAACATGATCAGTGTCTTTCAAAACTGGTCTACATGGAAGAAGCCATAAAACTATGTAGACTAGCTACTTTTATGGTTGCAGCACAAATATCCAGGAAGAAATGATCAAAACAACAAAATGAGCAACAAATGAGTCGCGCAGGCAAAACGGACTGCTTCTGAGATGCTCCTGGTGTTGTATGATGTATTGGCGGATGACAGAACAAAACCACTGCACGACCAGAACGCGGCACGTCTGTGCATGCTGGAATTCCAGGGTAATGGAAACATTTGCTCTGCTAAATCCTATTTATCGGTACAGTGTGCAGCTATATTGTCTGATAATGCCTCTGTACTGTTTTCAGTTTATTTTTGTGCCAGTACAAACATTACGATCAATAATAGCATAAATTTAATTTTGTTTTTATTTTTTTTATGTTAGTGTTAATTTCATAGTGTTTGACAAACACTTTATTTCTTTTAACTGTGGACGTTAAAATGTTTTAACATTGATATGTTATTCAGCATTCAACTAAATAAATAGTTGAAGTTGTGTCAGACATGTTTATATTGTGTTAATGCCACTTGAAAGGTTTAAGGCGATCAGTTTCCTCAAATTAATTGAGAAGCCACAACCGAGTTTAAAGTTGTCACAACCAATACATAATAATTTGCTTTAGTGGAAATAAAGTGAGTAAATGAAACGTGGTGAAAAGGGGTAACATTTGTGTAAAGAAGATGGATTTATAAGTAAGTTTTACTTAAATTAGATACATTCTATTAACACATTGAAAATGAAAAATACTTATTTAGTAGTAGTATAGTTATATTAATTGAATGGAATTAGTAGTATTAATTTACTCAAGTTATCTTAACAATAAGTAATTGAGTTACTGGGACACAAATCAACTATTTTGTTGTGATTAAATTGTTTGAGTTTATAAACTCAAATGATTTAAGGCAATCGGTTTCTTTCCTCAAACGGTTTGAGTTGAATTAACTCATCAGGTTTTACAGCTGTTTCTTTTTTATCCAGCACATGTAAACGTTCTCTGGATGTGGTGCTACAATCTGTCGTTCTTAGCTGTGACATGAGACATTTGACCCTTACCCTTCTCAGGTTTATATCTTTTAACCCTTGTATGGCATTTGGGTCAAATTGACCCATTTCAAATTTTTACA
>NC_045745.1:2716436-2716694 GCF_008692095.1 Etheostoma spectabile | reverse complement strand
AAGAAAAATGGTACAAGTTAAATTTTTTCTACTGAAAATCAAAGGTCTTTCCCTATTTTCTGTAATTAACATGTATTCTTGACTCAATTCAGAAAATTATTCTGGATACGACCATTTATGTTTTTTCCATAGTGGATTTTTAACATGATTTATAACCTTATGACAAAAAAACAAATCCCACTTCTTTCTTTCTAGTTCTAGCAGAGACTGATTGCATTCCCTAAACACATATGTTATCTCAATTATTTGAAATTTTAT
>NC_045745.1:2708080-2716426 GCF_008692095.1 Etheostoma spectabile | reverse complement strand
TTTTTAAAACCCCAAATAAGTTACGGGTCAAGTTGACCCGAGGGATACAAGACGGTCGAAAGTGAAGACAACATAAGGGTTAAAGGTGAAAACAGGACCATCTCAGTCCTAGGATAAGAAGAGCTAACCCGCTAATGTGTGTTGCTGCAGCCTCGTGACAAACGCACCGAGTAATGAGCCGACTGATAAACATTCAATCAGTTGTTCAACCGAACCTCTATCACATCACCATGACGTACTGGGGCGCTCTCAGCATCCTCTGATAACATCCTGTCTTTCCTTCTTTTAGAAGACACTGCATATCCTAATTAGCAATCCCAGAGAGAGCAAAAAACAAACAAAAGAGCTCTCGGAGGCGGGAAGTGACAAGCAAAGTTCACTGTCCCCAGAGGAAATGGGTATTTTACTGTTTGGTCTTTGATATCCCCTCCAGCCTCAGTGCAACAGTATTGCCCCTTTTATTGTCCACAGTGGATCTACAGTAGCTGAACTGAAGAAGAAAAGAAATCCACACAGGATCGAACTATTAAATCAGTGTGTTGGGGATATTTGCTGAGTATAGGACTCAAGATACAGTGAGAAAACAGAGGAGAAACAATCCCTTGGGTATTCATGACAAGCAATCAAAGGGCTACTTGGACAGATTATTCAGAGGGACATCTGTCTCTGATGAAGCCAAATCTCTGAACTGTGAGAAATTTGTTTACAGGAAAAATACCAATTTTCTCAGTGTCAGCTCTGTGTTGGCAGAGAGCCAGGAGTGATGACTTAGACCAAAGATGGAATTGTCAGACTGTCTATGTCACAGAGGAGTCTTATAGCATCATGCTTTTAGATTGCAGCTTGGATATAGGTGTATGTGCAAGGAGTAAGTTCTTTTTTTAATGTTTTTTCTGTATAGTGCCATCTTGCCAAGTCTCATAAAAGCCTTAAGACTGGAATAAAAGTGCTGTTTATCTTCATGTTCATGTAACTGTGGCATCGGAAGTGACACTTTGAAGCTAAACGCCTTTATTCTAGGAGCAGATGCATCAAGTGCTCAAAAAGAAAACCTGACATGACACCGAGAGGAGTACCAACTTCACCTTAAGACCAGGTATAAAGTTCACTTTACTCCATTGTATACACTAGGAACTGCCAAGCTTTGTTATGACCAGGACTTTTTAATTGCCAGATAAAAAGTTATAAATGGGCTTTGAATAAAAGTGTTAGCTAAATAACATGTCATGTCGTATAAAAAAAGGAAGGTAGAGTAATAGTGGTGTTAAGTGACTAAATACATTTATTTATGAACAGTACTTACAATATGTCAAATTCAGGGTACTATAACCAAATACAGAATCACGCTGCGGTAAAAAACCCCACAATCAAACAGAAAACGCAATTAATAACAATCAATAACATTACACTATAACAATGGCTTTCAATTTTGGGCTATTTTTCAGTTTGTTTACAGTGTCAATGATACGTTTACTTGAGAAAGTGATATGACGCATATTATAGCTACAAGTACAATATATTTCATGATACCACGTTTAACTTTCCAGTCTTTTTCTTCTTCAGTAAAGACTCACAACACACTGTTGATGCTCTCTGGCTCTTCTGTTAACTGATGTTATCACTGTGTCCAGTGGATTTTGTGGTTGTCATGAATAATTTTGGCGATAAACATGAAGTGACTGTGTTGACTGTACAGTGTCTGAAGGCAAGAGCCAGAACACAGTTTGTCCTTTAGGGACTGAGTTCAGGAGCGGGGGCGTGGCTTATACTGAATGCTGTGATGAAAGTCCCTGGCATACTGTTTAAATGTGTATTATGATAATAGCAATTGTGCCACATAATTATATGGTTGCAAGTAGTTGGTGTGGCCTGCAGAGCCGTTTGGGTCAGATGGCTACAACATGTGAAAACAGTAATAGAATGCACCTATCTTTATGCTGTAATTATTACTGCTACTGGAGAGAACATAATTATCCTACTACACCTCCTTGTCACTAACATACAACCAGACGTTACGACACTAACGGCAATATACACAATCATAACATTGATCTCACTACAGCCTCAACACTGATGATTTGAATGCATGGAAATCTTCGCAATACAGCTGCAAAGATGACACGATTAATCAATTAGTTGTCAACTATTCTAATAATCAATTCATCTTTCTGAGTCATTTTCAAATTCTCTAACTCCAGTGTTAGGACAGGTCTTCCAGTGAATGAATAGGGTCAGTACTGACAGGTGACACATGAGTGGGCGTGTTTGTGTGATTTAACCCAGCCTGGCCGGCAGGTGGGTGGTGCAATTCATTCAGGAGATTGTTTCAGGAAGGGGCAGCACGTGGCAGGCTGCCCGACGGCTGCAAACCACACGCCACCACACGCAGAACAATATTGAAGACAAAGATGCTGAAAGAATATTCGCGGAGCTCTTCGGTAGGAGAAGTATGCACTCTTCCAGGCCAGCTTAGTCTCATGCTGATGTCAAACGCAACATGCAGGGAGAGGAGACAATACAATTAATGTTACGAGCTAGGTTAGCCTGTCGCTGCTGTGTTTCTGTGTTTAACGAGCCTAGGTTAGCTTAGTCGTGTAACACCAGCTTCTTAAATGTGACTATGTTCTAGTTCCTTCTCTGCTCTGTGACAGTACAGTGAATATATTTGCGAGGTGGACAAAACACAACATTTGAGGTTGTCATCTTGGCTTTGGGAAATGGTTGTTTTCAAATTAAAGAATGCATTACTTTGCGTAGGTATAAACTGGTGTTCAGTCCGTTTTGAGGTGGTGTGATCATCCTGTGCAGCACTGCCTTTAAAGCTGCCACGAGAACGTTACACTGTGAGGGTAAAAAATGAAACACAACCACCTAACTGCCCGTTTGAATAACAGCTGACTGTTTCCTCCAGCACATTTTTTCTCAATTTGCTGACATTTTTTAGACCACACAACTAATTGATTACTCATGAAAATAATCAGCGGATGAATAATAAAATGAAATTGAGTTGCAGCCCTAAAGTAATACACATCCCACTGCCATCGCCGTCACTCTTTGATGTCATTTCCGTGTAGCACCTAGGTAGATTTCTAATTCCTCTAAAATCTCCACAAAGTTGGCATGAATCCTAGCCTACAAAAAGTCTAAATTGTGAATTCGTTACCTTTGTTATGCTGAGGGAGGTACAATGCTTAGAAGACTTGGGCTATTCTCTTTACTTTGGGCAGTTCTACTGAACACACCTGAATCCTCCTGAATCCAGACAGACTGCGTAGGTGATATTTCAATGTTTGGCCTGGTATAAAGACTGACAGTGTATACCATTTAAACCATGAAATGTGGGACAACAATCAACATTTTCAGGCTTGAGGCTAAATGTGATAGCCTGACGTAGTGACACCGCTCCATTGGGCTTAGATTTTGGGGCGTGTTTCAACCGAAAATGCCTTTGCACTCAAATGGATAGACCAACAACCAATCAGAGCAACGGAGTATGTGATGTTTCTTGAGTGACGCATAGTAGTCAACAGAACTCAACAGAAAGTTTGGAAAACTCTAATGACATTACATTCATGTTACAGGCTTTTCATCATCCATACATCCCTCGAATGTATCATTAGATAATATCATGGATGTATTAAGAGAACACATGGTGAATTACAACCATTAGCTATATCTATTATTACAGCTACAGGACCTCAGGAGAACCGTCATATGAGTCCCGCCTGTCTGATCGCGTCATTACGTTACTGTTGATCATCTGTCCATCATCGTCTAAAGCCCGCCCTGACAATTTCATTGGTCCTAACAGCTCTAGATCGAGCATAGTTGCTCCACAATGGATCAAGTCCAGACTTTCCGACCTCAAATGGTCTGTGCGGGGCTAAGTTTGGTAGGCATCCAGGCCATAAATGTGAATTTTTAGCCATAAAATGTTTGAATTTTATATCTAACATAACTATGGCGCTTAGCCACGGCAAGTACCAGCTCGACTCGACTTGACCGTGGTGCCGCGTCCTCCTCTTTCCATTGGATATTTAGTACCACCTCATTTGTGAGGCAAGCGTGGCTGGTCGTTACAGCGATGCCGCAGGAAACAGACCTAACACGACACAGAATGTCGAAGGTGTGTTGTTTTTGTCTATCCATGAATTTAGCTTCAAAAGAAGCTGGAGTGAGCAAAAAAAACACAGCTGGCTAAACTATTTAAAAATGGCGGGTTTGTTCAGGACCCCCCTGTCTGTTGCTGGCAATGATGACGCAGTGATTAGTGACGATTCTCTCCGACCCATCAGTACACTGCAGGTTTTCACGTCACCTTTTGGTTTTGCCTCAGCTCGCTTGGGACCTCAATGGAGGTGATACCAAATAAAGTACCTGTTAGCAGGTACCAGGGACTTTTTATCTTAATGGAAAACCCAAAATGGCGAGTAGAGTCAAGGAGAGGCGAGGCGAGCAGGTACCATATAATGGGAAAATGTCATTACACTATTCAAATCCAAATAATCTAACACTGTTATTCTGCCACATGTTGTTCATAAATGTTTCAGTTTAAACTGAATTAAATTGACACTCATTATGTCTACGTAGATGAAGCAAAATTAATTTCATATAGAAAAACCCTCTGATGTGCTCTGAGCATGCTGAGGGTGAATGCATATCATATTTTACATTATGTATGTGCGTGAATACAGCACAAAAGGAAGTGGACAAAGGTGTTGGCATGGTAGCTCTTCCTCTCATCTCTGCTGCACTCAGAGTTGATTGGGTTAGATGGCAAAGCGGCGAGGACTCTGTGCTAAGCCTCAACACTCCTAATCCTATCAGTGTTCAAAGGCAAAGCTAAAGGTAAGGCTCCCCGAAGAGACAAGCACATCTGCCGGGGTGGAGGGATGGGAGCAGCAGACGGACTGGGACTCAGACACACTGAACTGTGCACTGCCATCCACCTGCTAACACATGTAACTGATGAAACCTTGCTGCCAGCTATAAATAAAAGCGATTGACAGTAAACATGTCACTGATGGAAATCAAACCCACGGTGAGAAATATTAGCTGCTACTGCCACAGTGACGACCAACAGCCTAGCTGTTGTCAAGTGTTATCAATCATCCAGCAACAAAGTCAGGAAATGTGCTTTTAATGAGCTCACAGGAGTTGAAATGAACTGAGTTTTGTGTATTTCAGCACTACACCCTCAAAGAAACACAGACCGTTGTCACTACCGTTTAATATTCCAAATGGTACCAAGACTAGGAGTCTGCAGCCAAGCTAACAGCTCTGTGCTGTAACACAGCACTGCTTTGAGCTAGCATAACAAATTTAGAACCCGTCGGTTACATCGGCAATATTTCGGACTGCACTCCATCCACTTCCTCCTCCATACGTTGATCTTTGTTTACAGTCAGAGTGGATACTTTGTATCTTTATTCAATACTTTGTTTTAGGCCTAGATTTATTTCTATGAACAGACATGCATACTAATGCAGATAATAAAAAAAGCTAATAAAAAGATAAATGGCAGTCAAACAATAGCCAATGGGTTCAGCAAATGCATTTCAGCCAAAGGACTGTTTACCTGCATACAACCAAAGCCCTCTCAAACATGATTGGTTAATACCACTCAGACTGAAAACAGAAACCAGAACTCTTCCGATGCCAAAAACGTTTCTTTATATCTACAAATTCTGCATTCAAAAGCAGATATATGTTTATCAGCATGCCCGCATTGACAACACTAACACGCTAATGTTTAGCCGATAGCCTAATGTTCACCATGTTAACAATCTTAGTGTGTTAGCATGCTAACACTTGTTAATTAGCACAGATCACATAATACAGCTCAGGCTGATGTAGATACCAGCAGTTTTGAAAGTATTGGTCATAAACACAAACTGATCTAAATGTTGACCTGATGATGGCAATAAATGAAAAGTTAGAGGATCAACAACGTGATTACAATTCATCCTGAGAGGAACATGAACGTCTGTAACACATTTGATGGCAATTCATTGGACATTCTGACCATTCTGGATTTAAAGTGGTGCGCAGACTGACAGACCGACATTGCAATCCATAAAGCCATGTTGGACTATTTAACTATGTAACCCCCATCCATCAGAGATACTATCGACTGGAGTATAAATTAAGTTTGATTCCTGACTCTAAACACTGTCCTTTTGGGATCCAAACATCAGCAACATTATGACCATTAGGTAGGTGTTTTTGTATGACATTTGTAGAGTTACAACGTGCTTCAAATCAAAGAACAGAAACAAGGTTGCACACAAAAGAGGCCATCCTAAGACAAAACCACCATTGGGGAAAAAACGTTACATTGAAGTGTCTGTTGAAGGAGGCCTTTCGAAGTAAGGTGGATGCTGCTAATGATTTCCCCTGCAAGGAGCCTTTCTGCAAAGGTAAGTATCCATGGCTACACTTTGGCTCAAAGGGTTAAAAGGTCAGAGATAAAAACCTGTGCTTGAAGAATCATAAGAGCAGCAGGTAACCCGTGAGGTTACGCGAGTATGGGTGTGATGTGATCTGTTCTGGCAGCATGAGCAGATGTCCTAGCTGCTGTGTCCTGAACACAAAGAGGATGGCTGAGGCAAGAATAGAGAGCTGTAAGAGGCTAAATGGGAGCTGCTGGAGAAGGTTCTTTTATGAATGAAACAAGACTGCACAAGTGTCTCTACCTTAAAGGTCCAGTGTGTCATTTTTATAGTTGTTCATTATCAAAATCTGTGTTGCCCTTCACAAACTTGTCCTGTTTTATGAATATTGACCACCACCATCAATTTCATGTATTCCTAATGGCTTGAAATTTTACATTTGCGCTTGCAAGAACTGGGGTAGATTCTCCATATGCTCCATCCTGAAATACGTTAGCTGTTGAGGGACATACAGGACGTACTGCTCCGCCTTTTCCGTTTTAGCTGTCACATGATAAACTTACAGATGCTGCTAACGCTGCTAATGGGTATTGTGGCTTCCCGGCCTGGCAAGTTTGAAGAAGGAAACATGGAGGACCACACGTTATCTTAATTCATCCTGCGGTGGAGTGGGGCAAAAAAAAAACTACCTTTGGTAGACCACCAGCCCTCGGGGGCGGGGAAGAGATGAATCTTCGTAAATAAGAGGCTGCTGCGGCCCGCCGTGCAAGTTAGATTGACCAGCGGGCACTACCAGCCCACCGGGAAAATTCCACGTATTCAAAATCCCAGTTTCAGGAACAGTCGTCATCTTCTTCACCCAGAAAAAAAGGATGTTGAAAAGAGCAAAAGACCAGCTTTTTGAGGCATGAAGGCTACCGTAGCTGTAATACGTACTTTGAAATGTGTGGTGCAAGAGAGTTATACGATCTCAGTGCTAGATGGGTGAAATTCCTAACATCATTCAATAGGCCAGCTTCATAGTATAATATAGAATTTATTATATATTTCTGGCAGCTCAGTCATTTATAGTGCTTAATTATGCTATTATGACTGTAATTTCTTTTCAATTAAAAATATATATATATCTGAAACAGTAAATAACCTCAAGATCATAAAAACTCTACTTTGGTGACACCCCCACACCGGCACTCAACCCTGCAGCTATCTGCCAGAGACGCCAGATGCTCTCTGAACGCAGCCTAAGTACGAGCAGTAAATAAGAACAGCCTGCAACATAAGGGGTGCAATAAAGAAAGTTTTGTAAATGTGAGGATGAGTGCCGCATACAACATAAAGTCACTGGTTTCCAGAAAGTTGAAAATGTGCATACATAAGCTATCATGACAGCAAGGTACTTTCTACTCCTACCTGTATGCTTCCTTGATAGAAAAACCTGCTTACATGGAATTCTTTGTCAAAAAACTGGCCCTCTATTGTCAGTATTTTTGTAGAAGGAGCAAATGTGTCTCTGGAAAAAGTAAAAAGAACATTAGTACCTCTTTCTCCCTGCGTTCCTGTCTGCCTCCTGTTAACTGTCCAATAAAGGCATAAAAAAGCAAGAAAATAAGAAGACTTCCTACTTACTCCTCAGTATAAAGTTATCATTTAGGTTGTCTTTATTTCACTTAAAGAAGCTATTAATATATACTGTAGGTGACAAACTCCAACATTCTGTAATTCCTCGCTCAAGAGAAAGTGATTTCTGCTCTGGTTCAATAACATCCATTTAATTAGAAGCTCCCCCACACCATTTGTGAAAAAAAGATAATGAAGGAAAGTAAAATGTCAACTTAAGTTAAATGTCAGGCAGGTATTTTCATGGCTCGAAATGTTTTGCTACATGAAGCTAATGAGCAAAGTGACACACACACACACACACACACACACACACACACACACACACACACACACA
>NC_045745.1:2705873-2708065 GCF_008692095.1 Etheostoma spectabile | reverse complement strand
CACACACACACACACACACACACACACACACACACACACACACACACACACCCTATCCATTTCAGTAGTGCGCTAGATAAAGATCATCTTCTCTTCTTTAAAGGAACAGGCTATCACGCAAGTTCCCTTCACTTCTCTGCTAAAAAGAGATCTTTAGAAGCAGTTGGTGTTTGATCTGGTGCTGGAAGCCGGAGTAAAGACCTTAATACTCTTCCTTTCCAGGTAAGAGCCTCCGTTTCTATAAATTGAGTCATTGTATATGCCACAGCCTGCGTCACTACCCAGAATCCCTTTAGGACAATGGACAAAGGGGTCCGACTCCAGTTACCAAGCACCTGCACACTGGTGCACAAACAGGAGACTCTCCCCATGATTTCAGAGCCCCTCTGCCTTTTCACCGGCTACCACAGCAGGGATCCAGTTGCAGGCGGGATGGGCGTGGCGTCACACTGGCAAAACTACCATGGGCGGGGCTAGAAGGGGGCCACGGGGTGGCATCAGGCCCCCCTGAAATATGATTGCCCTCCCTCGCCCACCAATTCATTGGGCTAGAGTGCTGTGTGATTTCCATTAAATCAGCCCTTTCAAATAACCAATTAATGCTTCCATGACTGTCCAAAATGCTGATACTACGGGAACAGCACTGGAATAAATATATATATTTTTTACAATAAAAAATATATATATTGAAAATGGGTATTCTGATATCTAATCTGTGTAAAATTAAATAAATGAAACTATTAATGAATATGATGTTTTGCTGTTCTATCCTATTCAATAATTTCTAAGCTGATTTTCTATCCTGTGTTCTGATAAAAAAATGCTATTATTAGACTAGTATTGGTCCCCCCTGGGCCAGCCTACTTAAAACACTATGGAATCGCCCCTGCATTGGAGACAAACTCAAGTCCAGTGCAAGAGCCTTCGTACAGCTTGTTATACCACTCACCTGCAAAAGTTTAAAAAAAAAAGAATGATTTGTGCTTGTTGAGCAGCAAAGGTCTGGACACAATTAGTAGACTCCACACCTTCACCAAACCCCCAGGATAGGTTGGTGTTTTCTCCACCCTACCACCACAATAGAGGCTGATAATCTCAAACAGAGTTGTGCCTTTTTTTATTGAAATGTGGAGTAGATAGAATGCATATATTTAACCGTTATCGGTGGGATTGATCACTGTAGGCTGGAATTGGTGCTGGATGGGTGAAGGGGGGGAGCGACGACAGGATAGAGGAATGTACTGGAAGGCCTTATCTGGGAGTGCCAGGCCGCTGCGACGGGAAGTGGAATGTCAGGAGGGGAAAGAGGAAGCAGGCTAGGATGTAACACACACACACACACACACACACACACACACACACACACACACACACACACACCACCACCACAGATATATCCATCTAAGCAAACACACACACAAGCACGTAGCCTTTCCGGCCTAATCGGCAATGCTAGAGAGACATCGCCCATCTCTCCACTGCGCCTGTGTTTTCAGTTTTTTTTCATCTATCTCCCAATTCTTTTCTCCCTCCACTCTCTCTTCCTATTACCCTGCATCTTTATCAGCACGTTTTGGACAAAATAAATTGAATGGGAGGGACAAATAAGGAAAAGGCAGCATTATGGTTTTCAAGGTCTTGTGAATATCAAACCAAGGGAGGCTGTTTGGTTGACAGAACTGGCTACAAAAAGGGTTCATGTGAAACCTGTGTGCACAGGAAGATCTTGGCATGTGTCCTATGTCCAATTTATTACACCCATTACATGTTTATACATGGCTATTTCTTTTCATTTGTCCAAAGGAAAAGTGGTATAGTTTTGTAGTAGATGTTGGACAACCTTTTTCAAATATTTCAAAAAAATCAACAACAGAAACCAGGAATGAATGTGTATTTCCATCCACTACTGTTATTTGAATAGTGGATGCTCAGTCAATAACTAAGGACCCCTCCCACCCCAACCATGACCAGGGCTCAGTCAATCACTAAGGACCCCTCCCACCCCAACCATGACCAGGAATCAGTCAATCACTAAGGACCCCTCCCACCCCAACCATGACCAGGAATCAGTCAATCACTAAGGACCCCTCCCTCCCCAACCATGAACTGTTCTCCCTGCTGCCCTCTGACAAGAGGTTCAGCAGCTTTAAATGCAGAACAACCAGTTTCCACAACAGCTTCATCCCCCACGT
>NC_045745.1:2684493-2705863 GCF_008692095.1 Etheostoma spectabile | reverse complement strand
CTGAACTCCCAGTAATCCCCCCCCACCCCCCATACACACGACACTAGTCACTTTACATGGACACTGTGAACCCTATTTGCACTAATTAACTTTAAATTTATATTAACCATTTCATTGTTTTAACTGCAATACATCGTGCTGCTATTGATATTTGTACTAGTCATAATCGTCATATAATAATACATTTTTAATTTTTATATTGCACATACTTTATATTGCACATACTAATATTTGTACTGTTTCTCTGTTTACTTGTCTTTTTTGGAGCCTTGCAACAAAATCTCGCTCAACTGTATACAGTCCCTGACAAAAGTCTTGTCGCTTATCTATTTTGTAGAAACACCCTTATTAACCTGACTTTTAATGATAAATTGGTGTAAGAAATAGCTCATATGAAAAGCTAAAACCTCCCAAAGGATGTTCAATGCACTGAAATAAATTAGTTTCACTGAAAAAGATTTATTATTTAAACAAGACAGAAAGGTCAATTTTGGCAAGACAAAAGTTTTGTCGCCTTACAAAATTGAACAAATTTACTACAAATACTAAAATATGTCCAAATTAAATATGGTGCTGTGAGATTCAAATTTAATATCTTGTATGACTTCCTGAGCTTGAGGACTGCATCCATGCGGTTTGGCAAGGATTCAGACCATGTATTGATGAAGTCTCAGGAATAGCTAGGAAAGCAGTCTTGCATGCCTCCCAGAGTTCATCATATTCTTTGGTTTGGTCTTCCACGCTTCCTCTTTCATCCTACCCCACATATTCTCATGATGTTCATGTCTGGTGTCTGGGCCGGCCAATCCTGGATCACTTGATCTCTTCGCCTTGAGGAACTTTGAAGTGGAGATGGAAGTATGCAAGGAGCACCATCCTACTGGAGAATTTGGCCTCTTTTATGGTTGGGAATATAGAGTTAGCTAAGATTTCTTGGTATTTGAGACTATTGATGTTGCCTTCCACCCTGCAGATCTCTCGTACACCCCATACTGGATGTAACCCCCCATGATTTTTCCGCCACCAAACTTCACTGTTTTCTGGTGAATCTTGGTCCATGCAGGCTAAAGTAGGTCTCCTGCAATATTTGCGGCAACTGTGGTGTAATTCAACAGAAGATTCATCTAAAAATCCACTTCTTCCACTTCTCCAGCATCCATCCTTTAGCAGGCTGTGGGCCTTGGCACATGACACACGGTTTTTCAATTGTCTTTTGTTTAGTGCTGGCTTCTGGGCACTGATTCGACCATGGAGGCCATTTCGAGACAGAATCCGACAAACCGTTCTGGTTGACACAGGGACTTCAGGGGTCCTCTCGAGCAGTTGTCTTGCGGGGTCTGCCTGACCTGGGCTTGTCAAAAACATCTCCATTGTCTTCAAGTGTTTTTTTAATCCTCTGTACTTGACCAAATGCCACACAGTTTTCAATTTTCTTTTGTTTAGTGCTGCTTCTGGGCACTGATTCAACCATGGAGGACTTTCAAGACAGAATCCGACAAACTGTTCAGGTTGACACAGGGACTTCAGGGGACCAGTCCATGGAGCCTGCTGCAGTGAAAATGGGCTGGCCTTGGATTTTCGAGCCAACAAACAGTCCTCTCGAGCAGTTGTCCTGCGGGTCTGCCTGACCTGGGCTTGTCAGAACCATCTCCAGTGTCTTCAAATGTTTTTTTACCTCTGTACTTGACGCTGAGACACATTGAAGGTGTCTGCCAATCAGCAGGGATCTGGTCTTCACCTCTGATAATCAAAACTTTAGTCTCAGGGTGAATCTTAGGCATGTTTGCAGATGTCTAGTTGCAGTTGATGTGAAGGTCTATTGTACTGGGTTGTTTTTATACACACCTGAGACCTGATTGATCCATTATTAGTCCCAGGTGAAGCTCATATGACAAGGCGACAACACTTATGTCTTTGCAAAAATTGACTCAGTGGGCTTTACCAAGTTGGGAATATTAGAATACTTTTTGACAGTTTCTTTTTGCACTGAAACATTATTACAAAAGCTATTGGGATTAAAATGAACCATTTCTTGTAAATAAATCTTGATTAGAAATATATTTCAGCGGCACTTCAGGTCAATTTGTACACAAGCGACAAGACTTTTGTCAGGGACTGTATGTGAATGTGCAGTTGAATGACAATAAAGTGTTAGTAAAAAGAAATTTTATGAATTATTCCATTTATATACTGTATCTTTGTTTCATGCCTGTTTCTATTGCACTTTGTCACAGTTGTTTTAGTTGGCCATTTAACCAGGATCAAACATTACTGTTTCGTCCTCAATCAGAGTAAATGGAGAGCAGCCACATAACATAATGATCATCATATTCTCATTTCAAATGATGGAGTAACTCTACCAGGAAATGGGCCTTTATGGATGCAGTACCAAGGTCATTCATTAAAATGCTCCTTACAGAACATAAACAACTCAACAAACGGCTGAAAAACAGATCAAGCGCATCGCCAGCGGCTGGATTTGGATGAGAGTTAAAAGACTAACTTTAGCTTGCATCTCGTCTTGTGTTTTTAGCTAATCTAAACCGTGTTAAATAGTGCTTTGAGACCTGGAAACAGCTCTTTTTGTAACATCTTTTACCAGACATAGCCTTCACTAAATCCTGTCCAGCCCTAATCTAGGTTCTTTGGCTGTGAAGGATACTGTTTGCTGCAAGCTTTCGCAGTAGCAGTGGCATAAAGCCGGAAATGCACGCGCACACACGCACACATACACACAAACACACACACACACACACACACACACCTCTCGCTGACACCCCGGCGTCTGTTGGCATTTGTGCCTGCGTGCTGGGCTGTCACTTGCTGTGTGAAATAATGCATGGGCTCCAGAGCAGGGCCACTTTCTCCCTCTCATTCTCCTGAGTGGCCTCAGAGCGGGGGCCGGCTTTGTCACAACAAGCAGCTCGACTTAAAGTCCTCCTCAAACCAAGATCCCCACCGCTCTGGAGACAAGACCAGTTAATGGAACCCACTGGCTCTTCTAACCCCATTTCCATAGTGCAGTGAAATAAAGTAAAGAGGGGGAAAAAATGGAGAGAGTAAGAGGGGGAGAGGGTTAAAGTGGACACCAAAAGAGCAATCTGTGAACACACTGCAATTTGTGCTGACGGGGCAGGGCCGAAAATGACGCCTGACAGCACCATGTGATGAAAATAACAACCGCCATGCATAATGCACAACACTCTCCTTCTACTGAACCAAACACTCTGGACTCTCCAGGACCTCGCTGTCCCTCCTAAAAAGCCATCCACTGGGGGCTTCTTATTTTTGACATCTCTCCCCAATGACAAGGATCGTCCATAGGCAGTGAGCATCCTTTGGGAGAAGGGTTCAAATTATGTGATGGCCAGTGGTGATAGTGATATCCTGCTCTGGCGTCAGAGGTGAGTTGTTTGCACTTGATCTGCCCAGTGGGTCCCAAGGGGGGCAGGAATTACCCTGTCATGTTGTTCAACTGTTAAACAAACAAATGAGCAGAGAAGAAAGACATGATGTGGAGGCCTGGCCATGGCAGCCAGAAGATAGGATCCTGTGCTTGGAACCTGTGTACTAAATCTGAGTCCCTGTGGTAATTATCAATATCAATGTGACATCTCCAATCTCCAACTTTAAAAGAGGGCTTGGTGGATCCATATCTAAAGTATCAACACTACCGATACGCCTGCAGCGGAAACGAGAGGAAATTGGGGCGGGTCTTATAATACATCCATAAGCGGGAGTGGATGGCTAGCAGAAACAAAGCTCCTTGAGGAGAAATGGATGAACAAAAGGGTCTTTTAAATGGCAAGTTAAGTTTCAAAGCCCTTCCAGATGCTTCTCTCCACAGGACTCAAGTTATTTACATGTACTGTCGATGTGAACTAAGTTACCAACTGCATAGCATTAAGCTCACTGAGTTAGGATATTGGTTGTCTGGCTCAACGACAGTACATTTCCAGGATAATTCTGGATTGATGTAATTGGAATCATTTCTTGTTTGACATAGTGAGAAATAACTGAATTAAACCGTCATAATATATTATAATATAATAATATTATAATATTTGTGTTCAGGGCAGTTCACACCATGAGCTGACGTCCTCAGTAGTTTCACACACAGTGGGAATGTGCAGAGCCCAAAGGGAACCTAACAAAGAGCAGCTCTCGTAGCTTTCCCAAGTTCTTCTGTCGGTTCCTGACTCGCGACAGAAGATGAAAAAATGGGTTAGAAGAGGTGCAAACACAAGCATTCGCCTAGGAGTGAATAAGTCACACTGGCATGGTCTGGAGAAAACAACTACCCACAAGCCCCGTGGTGAAGTGTGTGTGGCGTGGCGTGTGCAAATATGAAACGATGTCTGCAGCCTGTTAGCGAGTCCTGCCGAGCGCGGCGGCGGGGAAACCAACACGCCAGGTCCCAACGAACGGACTGTGATTCACATAGACACAGCCGCCACTCCAGGGGCTGCCAGGGACTACACGGAGAGCAGGGAAACTGTCCAAGATGCTACTGTAGGCTGGAAGGCTCTTATGTAACCAACTTCATCCTGTCGTGTATAATCCCCCCCCCCACACACACACACAGTATCTTTGAGACATTAATAAGTCATAACTCCTCTACACCCCATCTATCCTCATTAACGGAGGAGCAGAGTGAGTTAAGCTGTGGTGAGTGGCAGGTAGCAGTGTGTGTGTGTGTGTGTCTGTCGCATAACCTTGCAAGACCCTCAGGTGTGAGTTGGTGCGAGTGATGCGCATGCGTGTGTGCCATGTCACACCGCTGATCACACCGCGTGCCGAGGACTGTTTTGTGCCTTCATGGGTGCCTGACCTCCCGGCTCTGATCGGGTTTCATCCAGGTTGGACTGCTCACAGGACTGGAACTGCTCGCTTCAGTTCAGCTCTCTCCTGGCTGATAATTCCTGCTGCCCCAGTGCTTTTCCAGCTAAAAAAGCAGTTCTTTTAGGAGTAAGTGTATTGCAGAAATTCTTGCTTGCATTCTAAAATCAAGAATCCCAGTATTCTGGTGCTATATGTGTCTTTACTCTTATCATTTCACTATAAGATACTTTTCCATTACTTATAAATTGTTGTCCACAAGGCAGCAACTTACAATTATTTTCATTTTTGATCAATCTGCCTATTAATTTCTACATGAATCCTCTGTTCCATTGATTACCAATCACAATGTCCAAGAGCACAGGTGACATCATCAAAGAACTTTTTTGTCCGACCAACTGCACAGTTTGACTTTTTTGCTTGAAAAAAGTGATATTTGAACCATTAAATCGATAATCAAAATGTTCTTTTGGTCGACTGATGGATTAACTGCTGCAACACTTATACGGAGTCAAAATGGAAACTGGAGCCTAAAAGTGTAAAAAAAGGGAAGATTTTATTTTGAAATCTCTTTTGTATGGGTTACTGAGTGGGAAAAACAAAACATAAACAGTGAAAATGCTGTAATGTTATGACTACCCTGCTGTTTTTCCAATACAGCAATAGAGGACTGTGTGTTTGTGTGTGTGTCAGTACATTTTAACAGACGTCCTAAACTGTGTTACCTCTTTATTTACACATCACACACACAACACACACACCCACACACACACACACCACACACACACACACACACCCACCCACACACACCACACCACCCACACACACACACACACACACACACACACACACACACACACACACACACACACACACCACACACACACACACACACACACACACACACACACACACACACACACACACACACACACACACACACACACACACACACACACACACACAACACACACACACCCACACAGGCTGTCTGGGCTAGTACTTTGGCTTTGTCCGCCTCTCAGATTAAAGCTACCGGGCTAATTTGCTGCTTTGTCGCAATTCCTGCATAATCCGGCTCTAATCCTCACCGACTCGATTAAACAGCCAAATCTCCAGCTCAGTATCTGGCTCTATCTGCCGCACTCTTCATTTGTACTCCACTTTGTCCCTGCCCTTCCTTTCTCTCTCATGCTGCGACCTCCCCTCCACCTCTCGACACGCAACAAAATCTTCTTTATCTCCTTTGCGTCGTCTGCCTCCTTCTCTTTCAGCCTCTCTGTCCCTGATTCTGTCTTTTGTCTCAGCGTCCCCCAGATGCTTCTGTTGCATCTGTCTTCAGGCTCGGAAAAAAAAGGTGAACAGTGTTTCTGCAGCTGGTCCATTAGGGCACCTTCAGAGGTGCTTCAGGTTCCTTTAGCAAACTCTTAATAAACCCCAGCTCTAAGTAATATCTCCTTTTGGTTGAGCAGTTTTAAGTTCCATGTCTGTCCAAAAGTTTTTTATTTTTTATTTATAAAGCCCTACTTTAATGGAAGTTGTTGAGCAAAAGAAGTGGATTTTCAATTTCTTCTTTTTTTTTCAAAAATCTTGCTTAAGAAAAATCCTACTGCATAGCTTTTGGAGCTTAGACTTTCAAGGAGTTTAGTGAGTCATGTCTCCTCAAAAAAATATTTAAAAAACATCTCAGCCATGCAGTCGAGAAAAAGACAAAGATTTTCCCAGTTGAAACATGAGCATGCTCATTCTGGTGTACTCAGGAAGACCTCTTTGTACCACTAGTGCCCAAATAAAAACTAGTGGGCTCACACATGCACACAGGTCTCTTTTACACCTTTGAACATAAAGAATCTGCCCAATTAAACTGTCCTCCCCAGATAAATGACAAGCGAGTGCCCCCAAAACAACATATGTTTAAATTCAAGTGACGAAGAATCTCCTGCAGTCAAGGGAATTATGGAGTGATAAAGTCTGTGTGGGAACGAGGCTGGGTGGATGGATGGGTCTCCTTTCAACATGTTTTCTCTAAAAACCATGACAACAATCGTTCTGTAACCTTAACCTCGGGTCACCATTATTGTAATGATGATGATGATGATAATGATGATGATGATGAAGGTCCCCAAACCTTGACTTAGTGTCTTTTAATCCAAACCCTGCTATTTCCTCAACCTCAGCAAGGATTTTTGTGCCTGAACCTAACTGAGCCTTAACCATAGCGCTGGCAAACCATTAATATTGCATTGCCGGATCTTCCCCCACATATAAATATATAAAACGTGCCGACATTAGGCATTTCCCTGCATTTATAATGGCCCATTTAAAATAATAATAATAATATATTTACACAGTATATTTTTAAAATATTCATTCATCAGAATCATTTATAATGACAAAGAAATAATTCCGATAACTGAATATTTAAAAAATTGAAACGGACAGTCGACCACGTTATGAGTGTTGGCGTTGCATAGTTTGTCCACCAGAGGGCACTCTACAATGTCCCTGTTTTTGTTCAAAAGGACTTTAAGTTTCATATGTTAAGTTTGTATTTTTTTTACATTTTATCTATCAGAACTTTCATATATTTTGATGTTCTGTAGTGACAATAAAACAAATTATTATCAGATTATTTTAGTGAGAACCCCTAAATAACTACAAATAACTAATGTTAGGGAAATCTGTTTTGTAAAGCATTTCTGGATTTTTCCAATCTACAAAAAAAAAAGCTACAGTGCGTAGTTTCTGTTGCCCCCATGAGGAATTCTTAGTAATGACAACAACACTGTCGGCATGTCCACATGATACAAGCCTCCCGTGACCCCCCCCCCCCCCCCCCCCACACACACACACACACACACACACACACACACACACACACACACACACACACACAGGAGGACACGGAGGATGAAATAATAATTAAAAAACATGATGGACTCTTTGGAAGACGTCATTATTTTCACTCGAGGTTCTGCATGCGAATGTCGCCGGACAACACCCAAGGGCAAGGTCAGCTATGGAGAAGGCTCTGTCACCCCAGGTCTTTGTCCTGAGTGAAGGAGACAGGAGGATGGCATCAGAGGAGCGGAGGCAGTGGTGATGGAGCAGGTCAGTGAGGTAGGACCGTGCCTGGCTATGGAGTGAGGAGAAGGACGTTGAATTGGTTCCACTGTGGGACAGGGACCCAGTGGAGGTTTTGGAGGACAGGGGTGATGGGATAATGCGGGCGTGAATGGGTGAGCAGACTAGCAATAGAGTTGTGGATGTACTGGAGTTTATTTAGGACTTTGGATGGTGTAATGGTGATATGTCCCAAATTTGAGGGGAAAAGCATGACATTTGGTACCCTTGCACAGTTTGGGATGATGAACATTTTCTGAAATGGAGCCAGTGTAGAAAGACCTCGAGGGGGCCAGGGTGGACATTTTACTTTATGCCATATCCAAATTATGCATTTTGCGTCATATGATATTGCAGTAGTCAACTCTGGACATGATTAATGCAATAGTGTGCAACTATTTTATGTTAATGAACGTCCGTTACATTCAAGCCATTGCCAAATGAGTTGCTCCCAAGCTAATTAAGACTATCAGCTTCACACAACTCTCTCTCTCTCTCTCTCTCTCTCTCTCTCTCTCTCTCTCTGGCTATGTTTATTAAATGGTGCAGTCTGGCAACTTTTGCTCACAGAAACTCGAGCGAAGGTAATTACCTCGTGCTAGTTTTGCATCACGTGGATGCAACAACAGTGTTGTTGTCATTACTTAGAATTCCTCATGGGGGAGACACTATAGCTGTAAGGCATGGATCAAGGGATCTTATTTAGTCAAACAACATTCAAAACTCATAGTAACGTTTTGACCTTGAGCGTGGGTCGTGGAGAATCCTGTTTTCCAATGGGAAGCAATTTATGCATGAGCAGCCGCAGCTGTGGGCTACAGGTGAATTGGTTTCTGAAGTGCAGCACGGAGCATAACAATGACTTACCTCCACCTGGAAGTCAATGTGCCGGATCAAGAGACCCAAACTCGAACCATTCACTGTGTTTCACCTCTTCTCTTGTCCCCAAATACCACCCACTGTAATATTTCACTTCTTGTAAGCTTGTTGTTGTTTACATCACAACACCATGCTTTCTCTTCTCTGCTGGTTCATGATTTATTAAAAAGCATTGGGTGGTGTCACGCTTCACCTCAGTGCGCATAACCCTGGGCTGACATCACCCCCACTAAGAAGTTAAACTAGGCCAGGACAAATCAACCTCAGTGCACATTGTGTCATTTCACTTGTTTTTAGTCAGCTGCTTTTTCTCTGTAGTTGATCCCTGATAATATGTTTTGAATAGTATATCAATAATCACCTCATATATATGTATGATATTTCGAGTATTTTGACTAATTTGTAAATTGCATAGTTTGTGATGATTTTATTATATTATTAGATATTAATACGTTGGCTTTAAAATGTCTAAAATTGTTGCATTTTTTACATTATGCTTAATGTTTCCAGTAATGTTCAAGTCTGTCGAAATCTGTTGTTTTATTCAATGACACGGAACATCATTTGGGCTCAATGGTGTTTTTTGTCTCCGACGTCGCCTCCCAGGCAGCTAACTAAGGTAGCAGACAGGGGCAAAGGCCCTGCAACTTAAGAAAACACATGCAAATGGACAAAACAACAAGAAAACAACTTAATTTAATTTTACTTAATTGGCCACATGACGTTAGCTAACGCTAGCTGTATGGGGAGTGGTCTAATCTAATAGCTAGCTAGCGCACCCCGCTGTACTTACGCCTCACTCCACACCGCTAAGACATTTCCCCAGGATGAGAGCGGACAGCAGCTACCGGCCAAGGCTACGGTTAGCTTCAGTTAGCAAGTCAAATCCAGCCAGCACAGACCTGGATGCTGCTGGTTTTTTAACAATAAAAGACAACACCCATAATCCCAAGCAACTTCAAAACGTCCTCAAGAAGTCTATGTTTTCAATGTGCGGAAAAGGATTAGAGCCACATGTGAAAAGTGTGTTCTTAGAACTAGGACTTTTAACTCAAAACTCAAATACATTTTTTACATGTGGCCCTAATCCTCTTAACAGAAGAAAATTACAAATTGTGCAAACTGTGCAGTGTTCTTATCTTCTCACCTTTATTGGTTACACCTGATTAAACTAACACCTTTAACAGCTCAATATGCATGCAGCTTTCAGATTGTCACACATCTAAATGTGAGAGCTAACTGGTTATGGAAAACCATCAGATTTTGACCCAGGCGGGGTTCAAAGCTTTGATAACGGAATGTAACTGAGTGCAATTGCTATTCCGAAGCAGGATTTTTTTTTTTATTGATTTGATTTCACACGCCATGTTGAAATGAACCACACTCGGACGTGCACTACCAACCATTTACATAAGCCATTCATCAAACACTGAAGGGAAGATAAATGAGCCGTCGTTTAGTGATAATAATCAGACATTACAATTCTGTGTGTGTGTAATTGTAAGCCTACAAGGTTGTATCAGTACACTAGGGGTGCATAGAGGTTTTATGAGTATGCCAGTCTCCAGTCTCCAGTCTTATCACACGCTTGTACCAGGAATTGATTGCTCATCTTCTAAACTTTGATGGAGAAACAAAAAGTTTGATGAAGGACAACAGTCTATTCACCATCTGTCCTCATGAAAGCAGCAGGCATTTCATCCTCACTTTGAATCTCAGCTCTGTTTTACTGAGGAGCTGCACCTATACCATAGCTCAATCCACTCCAAATTAGTAGAATCTGAAGCTGAAGTTGAGAAAAATGAATCTCTTTTTATTATTAGTGCTCTTACTTATTGTCTAGAAACCTATAATGGCTAAATGAAACATATTTACTAAAGTAATTCAAGTCCACTGTTGTCAGAAAGGTACACAAATGTGCATCCACTTCTTATGAAATGAGTTCACGTTCCCATTAAAACATCAAATAACACCAGCGTCATTTTACTATTAGAGGTTTCAGCAATGGGATTTTTTTTTTTAATCAAGTAGGTGGAAAATGGCATCACACTCTCAGCTCCCCAACTCTTCCTAATGGACCACAGCACTAACTTCTATAAAATGTTTTTAAGTCGCCTCATGTTGCCTTGATGACTCACATATACAGTATGAAAACATGGTTTAGTGTCAAAGATGTGGCCGCGGCTGCCTTTGTAATGACGCCTTAACTTTCTTCATATTTTAAGTGGTATTCATCTTACTGCCTGGACAAGTGGACACATTAGCAGTGACTGACATGGAGAGAAATGGAAAAACAGTTTATGATGACGAACCCTGCATGGTTCTGTCACGTGACTTGTAATGATGAAGGAATCTGCAGCAGCCGGCGAATTATGAGTAGCTGAAGAAAGTGAGTAAAAGAGGGAGAGAGAGGTGGGGTGGCTGTTGCGGGTAGAAAGACAGGGAAAAAAATTGCGGTTGGCATTTGACAGCTTGGGTCTATTTTTAACACGGGGAGGAGGTAAAAGACAGATGAGCGACAAGTTTCGGCGGTTACCGGGAGTTCTGATCGTTTCTCCTTCGCCTCGCTGTGTGATGTCTCGCTCACTGACAGGTAGTGTCAGGAGGGGAGATGACACAGAAACTAGTATTCCTCTGCGAGCTCCGTGAGCATGCCAACGCTGTTATTAAACGGAACCTGTACCGTTATTTTCCCGGTGATCCTGAAAGCGGAGGAGGTGTGCTGGGGGGACACTTAAGAGAGAGCGATTACTGATCAGGCTAGGCTTTCCTTTCGTCCTCCCAGAGGATGCGTGTTAAAATTAGTGAGTTTGTATGTGTGAACACGTATGCAGGGGGGGGGGGGGGGGGGGGGGGGGGTACAGTATATGGATCTGCCATCATGATCAAAGTATTCCCATAGAGGTAATCGGCCGGAGTATCACAAAATTGGTGTGTGGGTGTAAGCCAAGAGTAAGGGAGAATGATGTCACCACGATGCAGGGTCTCCAAGAGGGACGAAAAACATGTTGCATCTAAATGAGGATGTTCATTTCATATGACAGTGTGATGGAGGCATTTAATAAGGTCTTTGTGTGCATGTATGTATGTATGTATGTAGAGCATATGTGAGTGTGGCCTATGACAGGATCCCTCCTAGCACTACCACAACCACTGATGGTTCATCCTTAATCTCCTTTCCTTTAATGAGTCAAATCTACATCACTGCATATAGGAATTCAAGTTCCTTGGGGACACAGAAATAGCGTGCCAAGAGGTCAATGTCCTACCTCATGTAGATTGCCAATTGCCTTGAGGACATCATGCATGAATCTGCATAAACAATCTGCCGAGTAAAAATATCTGCACAGAAAGTGAGCACTTTGACTAATTACTCTAATGTCTGGGGTTAATGGGCTCTCACAGATGGTTGGCCTCAGAAAATCAGTGAATGTAATGACCAGTCACTAATGAACACTCAAAACATCAATGATGACACTCAACTGAAAGGCTTTCTGTCTGTGAATTCTAAAAACAAAAGGCTCATGTTTGTCAGAGACTCTGCGTGCGACATGAGAGAACTCTGTTGCTTTGTTGTTCAAGTGCCGAGCGTTTCTAAATTCCCAGTCCTGAAACCGAGTCAGCAATAAGCTAAACTGCCTCAAACCCTGATTTAATCCTAATAGATCCTGTTTAGCATTCAGTTGAGAGACTTCCACCTCTTCAAACACGTGAGGGGAGATTATGGGGGCTTTCGGTGCCTCAGATGTACCGTACTTCAGAGCATACATGAGAAGAGAGATGTATGAAGGTGGAGTAATGTGTTTTTCTGGCAGTATGGGGGACAGCGAAGGAAACAGTGACATTTAAGAGACCAGCCTTCAACACTGCACATACAGTAGCATTCTGTCAAAGTTAGGATTTCCATTGTTCTCTTGAGTCATGAAGTAGACATGTCAGTTTATGTGCCATTGTTGTTGGGCTGAGGAGTCAGAAAATAGAGCTTGCGTCAGACATTCACTGCTAGGAAACTGATCTAGCCTTTCCGTGGGCACATTCATGGTGACTTTCACAATTAACAATGGTTGCATGTGAGGACAGCTGGACGCCTTGTGAAAGGACTTACTGCAAGTGTGTTGAAGTGTCCCTAGGACAGAAATACAGCCCAACTAAAACTCCTGGTTTAAAGAGGTACAACAGAATCAGTGCCCAAAACAGTATTTGTTAATGTTGTAGTCCAGCATTGCCAGACCTACCTCCACAGTGCTGTGGAGTAAGGTCTGGCCCCAATACAGTAATGTGTGCTATTTAAATGAGCTGATACATGGTTACCACATTGTCTCTTACCAGTGTATCTCTGTGTGTACTTTGTCCCCAGCAATCCCACATATCAGTCCCAAAACGTCCCATTTAGAGAGGAAACACCCTAAACATATTCTTTGGAAATCTTTACAATCGTTCCCACAAAAAAAATCAAGCACGCCTGCCTTGTTGCACAATTCTAATAGTTTGGGGTCACTTACAAATTTCTATTCCACTCCATTAGCTGATCTGAGTGGGTGGCTGATCTGTAATACAATATCTACATTACCCATTATCAGCAACCATTCCTCCAATCATCCAAAGGCACATTATGTTTACTAATCTGATATCATTTTAAAAAACTAACTAGAAAAACGTTGGAGAACGCTTTTGCAATTATGTGAGCACATAATGTAATCTGAAAACTGCTGCCCTGGTTAAAAAAACAATGCAACTGATCTCAGCTGGCATTCTGTCTATAATGGAGTGCAATGGAAATTTCTAAGTGACCCCAAGCTTTTGACCGGTAGTGTGTATGTGTGTGTATATATATATATATATATATATATATATATATATATATATATATATATATATATATATATATATATATATATATATATATATATACACACACACACACATACATACATACATACATACATACACGCACACACAAGCACTTTACTTGCTTACTTAGAAATTGTGTCACCCTGCTGATGGGGTCATCAGATCAGAAAACACTTCTATGCGTCTTTCTAGAGTGCATGGAAAAATGACAAATTGTGTCATTTCATTAGCAGCACTTGTGTGCAAATGACTGTCCAATGACTGTCGTTTTGATAGATGGATAGATAGAAAAGACTTTGGCACTTCATCTGATGACGCACACATGTTTTCTCTAAGGGATGTTGTCCCTTGGACTGAAAATGAAGAAAAATAAATCCAATTATTACAGTGTTGGCAGAAATCCCCCTCCATATTGAAAAAAGGAGTATATTAGCAGCGTATTAAAACATATCCACTCTCATGGCGATCTGTGAGGGAGCATTAGCCAAAGGAGAGTGGAGGGGAGGGCAGGCAATGTGGGAGATATTTTCAATAAATAGTAATTACACTGTATATGATGGAGCGTGGCGAAGATGGGGAAGGGAGAGTTGGGGGGGATGTACCTCTGAGCCATTATCGGAGATAATGACATCAACTGAGCCCTCTCCGGAGTGTAGTTGTGTGTGACAGAAAAATAGATAAGAACTTATAATTACATACACCACCAAGGGAGGAAAGGAGCAGTGAGAAAAGAAGAGAGATAAACGAAGAGATGGAGGGGGATATAATTTGGAAGGAATGACACACACACACACACGCACACACGCACACACGCACGCACGCACACACGCACGCACACACGCACACACGCACACGCACGCACGCACGCTAGTGTAACAAAGCCCCGTCCTGGCTGACCCGACACACACTGATGCTGATGAGATGCTGGAGCTGAAGCCCTCAGGAGAGATGGGATGAAATAGAGGAAGAGGAGGAGGAGGAGGAAGAGAAGGAGGGTTGGATGACAAGATAAAGAGGAAGAAAGGTGGAGGGAGAGATGTAGTAATTTCTGATGAAAGACATGTCGAGATGCTTGCGGGCAGAGATGGGTGCTAGAAGAGGAGAAAAGGAAAAAGGAAAAAAAACATTCTGAACAGATAAGTCTGTCCCTCTCAATCAATAAATAGTGAGAACAAATGTTACTAATTAAATGGCTTGCGCAGCAGGAGGGACGGACTGCGGTGAGTGCTGAGGTGAGCGGAGGTCCCGCCCTCATGAACAACATCACCAACACAAGCTGAAGGAATAAGGTGATCTGCTTTTCCACTGGAAGTGAAATTCACATGCTAGCTGCCAAGTCAAACTTCAGGTGTTATTTTGGTGAAAATAACTCAAAGGAAATCCAAAAGTAGTGTAACGCATTACAATTTAGAGACAGTAATATTGTAATATAACTAATTACTGAAAAATGACAGTAACTAGTCATCTATAATATATTCCTTTTTGGAAGTAACTTGCCCAACACTGATCCTGGACCGTGTGAACAGCACCTCTGTATGTTTGTGGGACAATGACAGACCGACCAGATGGAAGCAGCTCTATGTTCTATGTTCTAAATTTTCTTATTATGGGGCGGCTGTGGCTCAGGGGTCGAGCGGTCGCATGCCAATCGGAAGGTTGGTGGTTTAATCACTGGCCCTGCAGTTTGAAGTGTCCTTGTCCAAAGACACTGACCCCCCTGCCACTGGAGCGTAAATGCGTGAGTGTTTATCTGATGAGGAGGTGGTACCTTGCATGGCAGCCTCGGCCACAGTGTATGAATTTATGGTGAGTGGTTCCTGTGTAAAAGCGCTTTATAAGAACAGTCCATTTCCAGCACACGCTGAGGGGTTCGGGGTTAGCAGAATGAGCTTTGGTTATTTCATGGTCTTTGTTGCATTTGGAAGTGGGCTAGAATTTGTTTTTCAGTAAAGCTTTATCCATGACCAATTGTAATGAATCAGCGGTTCTCCTTTACGGCCAGTGTGCTTCATGAGTGCCTCGCTTCTCCAGAAGTTTAGTAATGGAAAGAACAATCCCAAAAACTTTCTCCAAAGGGGAAAACAGATTTCCTTGTGACCGAATAGCCACATCTGTGCTTACATCTGTGAGTGTCTTTTTGTCTGGTAACAGTGGAGCTGCATTTTTGGAAGACGTCTGTGTTTGTCTATCATAATATTACATTATGCATTAATTATTGATGCCTTAAATGAATAGTTCAACCTTCTGGAAAATGTGCTCATTCAAAAGTTAGATGAGAATATCTCCTTTATTACCACATTATATAGCCTCTGTTTAATCCATACCAAAGTGCTTAGCTAAGATAACCATCTCCAGACATGAGCGTCGTATCCTGGACTTCACATCTGCCCATTGCATTTACTACGTTCTATATATGCTTTGCAAAGAAAGCTAAAACAGTTCCCTTATACGTATACATGGGTTTTTTCTGTATTTATTGTTTATTTCACATTAATCTTTAATATGCTGGTTTGTTTTGTTTATGTATGGACCTTCCACCAAAGCAATTTCAGCATAAGTAATTGTGATGTTATTTACAGAAACCCAACAATTTACAGAGTACGGTCTAGACCTGCTCTTTTATGAAAAGCGCTGTGAGATAACTGTTGTGGTGATTTGGCGCTAAATAAATAAAATTGAATTGAAATTGAATGGAATAGGTGAACTTATTGATTCTTATGCCGATTAGGTCTTGCCAAGGAAATAAAATGTCAAGCTATTTCTTTAAAAAAAGACTCTGTATTATTTGCATCTAAATATAGAAAAAGTAAATCAAATTTGATCACAAAAAAACAACTCTCAGACTGAAAGCTTATACCTAGCGTTTGCAAAGACCTGATGGTGCAGGTTCTCTCTAAAGTGTAATTTATAGACGTATCAAAAACGTATTGCTGAGCTTTTGAATGTGATCTTTATGCTTGAAAACCACCAAAATAGATTTGAATTGTCTACTCCTTGATCTGTTTGGCCTTTCCTGAGCAGCAGGGCAAATCTTCATCACCAAATCGTGACACTGTACTGCTTGATCATTACTGGCATCCTCCTTAATGCACCTTTCCTTCCACTTCCAGAACAGCTAACGGGCGTACTGTAGGTGTGTGCCTAATGAACATGCCAGCATCCATAGTGTGAAAGTGGCGTCTACATTCTCTCCAGAAGGCCTCTGGTTCACCCCCCCCCCCCCCCCCCCCCCCCCCCCCCTTAACCACGGCTCTGATCAAACTGCCCTGTAGAGAGTCACTTTATAGTGTGTGACCTTGTTCAGCAACACTGGGCATCTCTACATGTTACCTAAATCCAAGTCTTTTTCATGGGTGTACGGAGATGTGTGATTATGGGAAAAAAAACTATTGGGATTTTGCAATAGGTTGGTTATACGATTGATATAACGATTATTTAACACGATTTCTCATCGACTTTTGGAACAATGTTGCGTTGATTATAACTTGAAAAGGTTCTTGTGTAAAAGTTATCTAAACGAGCCCACTGCTACTCCTTGGGGTTGATCCACTGAATTCTGGGAGATGGAGGAAATCAATAAGTGGTCAAGGGAGGCTTGAGAAAGGTCAGTCTAGCAAATCAACGCTCTATTAAACATACCTCCTGGAGAGCACGGAATGTAGAAGACATGCAGATGAATGGCATTTCAGTGTCTGAGTTTTCAGGGAGTTTTTTTTCCTCTGTTAGGTTTTTACCACTTGTGTCCTTTAGACACAAGTGGTAAAAACCTTACTTCTGCCTCCTACTGTCTTTCTAATAGCACTTCTTCACTCGTCGTGCTTCGCTGAGGTTAAAGCTCCAATGCCCTAAAGGCCTCTGCTTAATAGTGTGACTATAACGACTTGTTCCACAAAGCTGCCTGCTGCCAGTGTCACCTCATACACAATTTCTCCATCTGGCTTTCAAGCCACTGTAATTATACTTGAGCTAATGTCATTGTTCTCAACACACAGGTGTCAGTTGCCGTGTCTACAGCCCCTTTAAAACTCCCACTGCAAACCTGGAGCTGTATGTGAGAAATGCAAATGTCTGAATCAGTTGGACTGGACATTAATCAGACTTTACCCTGCCAGCTCCCGGGGACAAATTGTGTGTCCGATTGACCGGCCATTGTACAGAGGATCCACAGCAAGCAAGTGGACATATTGATGCCGTTTCTATCATGTGGCTGGAGCAAAACCGGAGAAAAACAAACAACTGCAGGTGATTCACACGAAGTTGGCAACAAAAATGTCTAACTGGAGAGACAACGAGATTTCAGTAAGGGGTAATGCCAAAATCCTCAGACAAATTCAAGGAACGGCAAGAGACTTTCTGTTCATGACCTAATTACAAACTGGCTAGCTGACACATTGTAATCTTCATCGTGTCTCATCTACTGCACGCTCAACCCAGTGCCGGCCCTTGCCTAAACCAAACAAAGTATTTCCAGTATGTGAGAACGCATCTGACACGCGGGTTGTGAGAAAGGAAAACTATGTTGGGAGCGGATTCCTCAGACATAGTCCAGAGTTCATATGAGAAATGCTATGACAGAAGAACTGCTTGGCTCTGTGTATGTCCACATAGCATGTGTGTGCATGCAGAGATCCTGTATTACATACACAACACTGTATATGACATTGAGTCGTGCTCATTGTGAGACATTGCAACCAGTGGAAACGTTTTTTTCAGATTGGTTTCAGCTAAAATAAATCAGATCCTTTCTTCACTGTACTCGGTTGAGTTTTGTCCAACTCAGCCTGCTTCCCTTTATGATGGCTGGGCTCTACGGTGCAAGTATGATTATGAAAAGTGATTTGGGGGCACCGGTATGAGCTGAGTTCTGATGCTCGGACTGGTAAAATACATGGATTTACTATGCTCAGATGTTAGCGAATCTGTCAGTCGGCTAATCAGCACCGGCTAAAATGACAAATGTCTACGGCAGCAGGTCAAATCAGCTGTCACTCGTTAAAGGGAAAATGGGCCATCTTTAATGTGGATCAAAATGTAGTCGATTGAAGCAACACATTCCTCAGCGTGTGCTGTAATGACTGAGAGATCTGACTTCACAGCTGAAAAATCTGTTCTTCCTGAATGCAGAACAGCCGTCTGGCATGCCTAAACTTGCCTGGCAACTCTGATCAGCTTTCTGGGATGGGAGAAGAACGTGCTCTGGTTTATTGGCAATTTTTTTAACCAATCACAATCGTCTTGGATGGCGCCAAGCAAAGCACGGAGGAGCATTGGTGCCGCTGCAAAATATCCTCAGGAAGGAACTGGTTTTGGTGGAACATGTGTATGTTCAAAAGATATAGACAAATATGAGAGTGACGTAACTACTTTAGCTTGGATTTCTCCAGGTAGCCAGAGGGCGTGCCCTAGATGCCGCTCAGAATCACAACGTCCTTTTTCTCTTCTCTTGTATTAGAAACTAGCTGCGTTTCCAAAATATTCGTACAGAGGATGTTATAGACGAGGATACAGTGTTTTGACTGATTCTGATATTCAGTCGTAATTATTCAAGCCTGAGTATAAGGCGAAGACACGCTGTTGTTTTAGCATTAAAACAACCTACATTTTGGTAAATGTGTCCACTAAAATGTATGGGGGAAATGTAATGCATTTATGTAAAGGAAAACACTTAATTCACGCAGCGGATGACAATTGAAAATATAAACGTAAAATGGAATATAATGTAGTAAAGCTCTCAGGCATTCTGTACTGCTTTCAAATATTCTCCTGTAGATCAACTTTGTTATCTCTGCTCTCTGAATCAACACGCACGATTTACCCTGCCCTCCTCTTTTGTGTCTTATGTTCGGGGAAGTGAGGTTTTTACATGGGCCTGTTTACATCAAAGATACATTAATGCATTATAATTCATCTATAGACCCCTGGATTTACAAAAGCTCAACATGTGTTTGAGGAAGATTTCTGCTCATGTTCAAAACTTTCTGCACATTCAAAAAAAATTCCACATGCTGGATATGTGCTTTATGTGTTCTATTTTTTAGAATATATTCAACAAATTTGCTTTTAAAATGTGATGGGGACAAAAAACTATCATTTTACAAAGTGGTGGGGAGTGGGACAGTCTCCAGCATCCCCAGCGTCCCCGGCATCCCTGGCGTCCCCGCAGCTACACTATGGTTTGTCTGGGAGTCAACCGTATCTTACACGCAATGCATCCTGGTACATGTAGGCTCCATGAGCGGGAGAACTCGGCTTTTCACAGTCAACATAGCACGTCCTGAGGATTGGCTACATTGACCACTGACCATGATTGGATATCCACATCAACAGTGGCGGATAGGGCGGATAGAAATACTTAGTAAATTGGAATGAAAGAGACAATTATAATGTTAGTCGCAATTATTTCTGAGGGAATTAATTGTACAGCAATATTTGGAATTGTTACAGCTCTATATGCCATGTGCGATAACGATATTACTTGAGATAAATAAATTGATACTAAAGTGTACTTAGTTCTGTTGCTTTCAGTATTCTGCTAAAATACAACAAATGCTTTTTGAATTTCAAACAAACGAAAGAAAATCATTTCCAGCATGCATTTCATTGAACAAATTGAACATTGAATTGAACGTTAAAGGCGCCATTAAAAGAATTAAAAAGCGAAGTTTTCTACAATCGACACAAAAAATGTGTGTTCTTTCGAGATATGTCGCAGCCTTTCATGTTGTGTTTCTTGTGCCAGTTGATGTCGCAATGATGGAAAAAAGAAAAAACTATATATCGTGCAGCCCTATTGGCGAATTGTCCCTTTAAGGTCCATGACATGTCAACGATTTCATTTCAAAGAACAGCTCCCTTAAAGAGAGGGGAAATGGGAAAAAAAACAAAACAGCGGCTCCCCAATGCATAGCTGATTGACACAGTGTGATTATGAGCTTCCCAAACACTTCAAGAAGAAAACCAGGATTATGTCAATGTCCCTGAAGTCGTAAGTGCATCAGACTCTAGCCCCCCACCCCCACCTAAGTACCTCCAAGTAAGAATAATTTAACACAGCCTATCTTGTCTAAGCCCATGCCCTCAATTCCCGTCTGTCCACAGCTTTATTAACTTTTTTTCTTTTTTGAAGGACAGGTTTAGAAGGATATGTGGCTGCGGTTGTTGTTGACCGCTGCTTGCAACATCTGTCAGCGGCACCGGGAGCGAGCTGCCTTTGCTCACAGCAGTGGTTTGGTCTTGGCTAACTGCGAGGCAAGACTGCCGTGTTCCGTAGCCTTTAGCAATCTTATAGTTCCAGTTTTGGTAACTGTGGACCCCGTACAAACCCTGACCTTAGGAGACCCTTTCAAAACGCATCAGTTAACAGCAATGGGGGATTTTTTTCAAAGCAGCCATTTTAAAATGACACAGCTTTCAACAAACAGACAATGTTCCATCTCCTCCCTTTGGAGGTTACGAAAAATCACTTGTACAATAAATAAAACACCCATAACAACATGGACCCTGAACCAACTACTATTGGCTGTCTTATTTTATTTTTTTAAACCGAAGAGCACAAAGCCAGTTTCTGATTGAGTGGCATAATAAAGAAAAGGAAATGTCTGCTCAATGACTGCAACATACGGCAAATGTAGTGTAATCAAATGTGCATTAAGCATGTTGTTTTTGTGGTAGATGGTGA
>NC_045745.1:2683933-2684483 GCF_008692095.1 Etheostoma spectabile | reverse complement strand
AAACAAAAAAAACGGTTGGCTTCTGCTTCTAAATGACTCCTCTCAGTGTAATGGGTCTGTTGTTGTGATGAAATATGAACAGAGCATCATGCATTCCTGTAGACTTGATGAATTATGCGAAGACCTTTATTTTGAAAGGTGTGTTGGTGTGTTTGTGGAACCTGTTGAATGTATTTTCACGCTCTTTTCGTCCTGCATTCGGTCTCCACCCACTCCTGAGGGAAGTATCTGTCTCTTTAGCTGCTAAACGCTCCACAATGTTTGCAGCTTGTCTCTAACTGGCTGTCTGCTGTTTTTCTGCTGAGCAGGTAGTTTCTAGTGGGTTGTTAGAGCTCTCTCACTGAAAACAGCTGTCTGCTGGGGCCTAAAACAGAGCTATGACAGCGCTGAGAGTGACAGATAGCAAGTGAGCTGAAGCTCACTATGAGGCTGAGGGAGCTACTAGAACTGTTGGGTCCTTGTGAATCATGTGGTCTAGTGTGGTCTAGACCTACTCTGTAATCTGTGAAAATTGTAATCTGTAATCTGTAAAGTGTCTCAAGATAACTCT
>NC_045745.1:2683536-2683923 GCF_008692095.1 Etheostoma spectabile | reverse complement strand
ATTGATACTATAAATAAAATTTAAACTTGAAATTCTCTGTCGGCTCATCACTAACTCTGACTCCTTTCACATTACACGCCAGGGCTGCATGATCTGACGAAAATATGCAATAAAGTTGAATATTGGGATAACGATATTACTTGCCATACATAAACCGTGTACCCATGTCCTCAGTTCTGCCTTTCCGCTGCCTTCAATATTCTGCTAAAATTCAACATATTGCTTGTTGTCATCAAACAGGGAAGACATTTTTTTTGCCGCGTTGGGGCCGACAGACAGCAGAAAAGAGAAAGAAAGTAGAAAGACCTTTGAATTATCTGGGGAGGAAAACCCCTGTAAAACTGCAGTGTAAACCTTTGATTTAAATTTACAGCTAAAATCTCACAG
>NC_045745.1:2678163-2683526 GCF_008692095.1 Etheostoma spectabile | reverse complement strand
TTTTAATATTATACAGGATCATACATTAAGTGGCAATGCATTCTGGGAGAAAATAACATTACAGCACTATCTGCAGAATGTTGCAGATTACAGGTATTTACTGTTAATTGCAGTGCAGTGGAGTTTTACTGTAAATAAACAGTAGTTTACTGGCAAAGTTGCTGCCAGCAGTAAATTTACGATGGAAGATTTTACAGTGTACTACTACTCGTGACTTTGTGTGTCATTTCTTACACTCATATTCTCTGTTTTTGCACTAGTCTTAAATCTGTTAACAGTTTAGATGAGATAATCTCATGACCATTTCTCTGCTTCTCATACAGTCCATTACGGTCCACCCCACCAGGGCACCAGTACTCTGGTCTGGATTGGAGGCTCCCTATTGGCCTCTCTCTCCACCTTCCAGCAGATGTGGATCATCAAGCCGGAGTATCATGCCCCTCCATTGTCCTTCACAAATGCTTCTAAACAGACTGTTCCTCTGTCCCCTCCCCAACCAAATATGCCCAACAACTTCAGCTCTGTGGTAAACATGCCAAGAATTTTTCATACATACTCGGGATGTCTAAAAAAAAATTGAAAAATAAATATAAAAAAGTCCAAGATAAAGGATCAACTGAGGTTTTGGCTAGATTATTCAGTGTTCTGCAGTTGCGTCTGGGGATTTTAAAAAAATGTACATTTTGTTTTCTTAGAGTCAATTCAAATGGTAACTGCATTGTTCAGACATGTATTCGCCTCTGAATGCTTCCCAGTGTTTGGCGCACATTTAAACGTTATTGTAGCATCACTTGAATGTAAATTTGGTTTTTCCAGTTTCTTTCTGACTCAAACATACTGTATCTTGGTCCTAATATTGGCACCTGTATAATATGAAAATAAAAAAATATTAAATTCAATTATTTATATAGCATTTATATAAAATATTTTAAATAGATTGTACTGGTATAGATATTGATGGGGATAAATGGACTAAGATATGGACTCAAACAAAGAAAATATCGGCGTGTAACCGTGCCAGTAAGATTGTACATCGTTTACAAATCTGTCCTAACAAAAGACATAAAATGAATTCCCAACTGTCACCTGCATGTTTAAAATGTAAAATCTCAGTGGGCACATACCCTCAATGTATCTGGTCTTAAAATCTGGTCCTAAAATTCAAACATACTGGCTGGGTGTTTTGCAAGATCTGGAAAATATCTTTGGTGTTATGTTACACATGGACCGTCTTTCTTTAATCCTGGGTTACCCCAGTCAAGATACTATGGTGGATGCTGACTCTACCAGACTGTACAATATCCTCACATACGCTGCAAGGAAGAACATCTTTCTGTCTTGGATAAGTGACAAACCCCCTACTAAATCAAACTGGCATAAGGTAATTATGGAATCCTTTCCTCTTGAGTACCTGACCTGTCTGCTTCAATCTTCAGAGGGACAGTTTATGAACATTTGGGCTCCATATCTTCACTTCTCCAACACCACAGTGGCTTCAGTGCTTTCGAGTGTTGTCCTTGGCTAGCCTCTGCCTCTTTCCCTTTGTCCTACTCATAGCACTGTACTCATAACCTGTTAATTTTGAGCTTATAGAACTGAGAACTGGTGTGTGTGTGTGTATATATATGTATGTATATGTACAGTACATATATTTTAATTCATTTCTTTTATTTATTTCCTATTCATTGTACTGCTTGGGTGCATGTGAAATGGAAAGGTGTGTGGACCAATGTTGTACTGAGCGTTGTTGTTCCCATATTGATGTGTTGATATTAATATGCAAAAAAGTTCAATAAACATATTTGAAAAAAAAAAAACTGCCAATGCCAAACAGTTTAATATGCTGTGAACCACAATAACAGTAAAACTATAATCCATCCATCCATCCATCCATCTTCATCCGCTTATCCGGTATCGGGTCGCAGGGCAGCAGCTCCAGTAGGGGACCACAAACTTCCCTTTCCCGAGCCACATCAACCAGCTCCGACTGGGGGATCCCGAGGCGTTCCCAGGCCAGGTTGGAGATATAATCTCTCCACCTAGTCCTGGGTCTTCCCCGAGGTCTCCTCCCAGCTGGACGTGCCTGGAACACCTCCCTAGGGAGGCGCCCTAAAACTATACTGCTGTAAAACTAAGTTACAGTAAGGGTACTATATTGTTTTCTCTAGTTTTCTCTCTTTTTCATTCTGGACTTTCCTTGGGAAGTTACAGAGAACATTAACGCAAGACCACGAATGCTTTGTTTCTGTAAGCTTGATGCCATCTGTGGTTCAGTGCAATAACGTGCAGAAAGACAGTCCCCTATCCAACACAACACCTCAGGTAACTTCTCCTCTCAAGTTCACATTTCAGAAAAACTTTAACTTCATTCCCATGTGCATAATGCCCTATAATAACCTTTTATAATAACATATCAATTAAATCATTTTTGAGATTGGCCTCAAGAGGCCCCTGAGAAGAGTCCTGTGGCTCTCTTGGCTGTAAATAGTCATTAGCCAGTGTACTGTCAAAGCCTGGCTACAGTAACGTCACAGGCAACCCCAAATTAAGTGTCGGCTTCGAGGCTGACTCTGCAGTCTTGTTTTGTGTGTGCAATTCAGCAACACATGCCATTATTATGGCTTGGGGCAAAGCAGACAGAAATCATGATAATGCCTCTATAAATGTACTATATGGCTTGTATTTATTTATATAATAAACATAACGCCTTGTTGAGGGATACAAAGGGCTACAAGCAAACATCGGCTGTGAATAACTTTGTTTAATGCAGCCCATATGCAAAACAATACACAAAACCTATCCTATCCTATCAATCACTCGGGGGTACGCCCAAGTGATTGATGGCCAGTACGCCCATGTGTAGGGTGTTGGAGGATGGGGAGGGACAGAAAGAGAGACAGAGGGAAGAGGAAGAGAAAGAGAAAGTAATAAAGTGTGTGTGTGTGTGTGCCTTTAAGAGTCCTCAGGCCAGCGCCGAATGTTGGGAAAGTCGCCCAGTGCCTTTCTCATGACCCCTGAGACGAGCCCTTCTCCCTTCTGCGTCCACGGATGGAGATGGGACATCAGAGACAGGCCAGGAAATGGACATAACCGCACCAACACACTGCTGCTCCCTGTCCATCTCTGCCTGCACGCAGTCATCTAATCGCTGCGCTCACTGCGAGGAGAATTCACAAATCCCTATTTCCATTTTTCCAGGAGTGACAACAAGCTACTAGTTCTGGTACTCCTATGCCTCATTGAATGTTTGTGTGTAGTTAAAAATAGTAGTTACTCGGTGAATGTGGGGCAAGAGTTTGTCAAACCTCTGATGGTTAGCCTGCGCTGAACATGCTCTTCACAGGTCAAAGCAGACTTTAAAACATGCTGCTAATTCCACAGTGCTCCACATTTTTAATCACAGCATTAATCCTGCAAATGGGACTTTAATTAAGGTAATATAATTAGATGAAGGTGTTTACCCGACCCCAGGCCTAATTGCAGTATTTTTGGAATCAGGCTAAGATTGAGGTATCAATGCACAGCCAGTGCCTATGTACACTTTATTTTAATCAAATGCAGTGAATAGCTCATCACGGTCACCTTGCTCTCCGCTGTTAATATAAATGGAAATGGAAAACAAACAGAAAGAAGCGCCAATCAGCAAGAGCCATCGACAAGTGATGGTGGGAGAGGGAGGGGTGGCCCGGCCGGCCAGTAGCAAACGGCTGCAAGGAGATGCAACACAACTACCAAAGAACACAAAATGACTACAAAGAGACAAAAAAGACCATACAAATATGCAGATTGACACAGAAACACAACATGACTACAAAGGGATGCTAAAAGCCACTAAGAGAGACAAATCTAATCTCCATTCAGGTTCTTGTTCTCCGGGGCCCTGGACACAGATTAAATCCTTGGGATTAGAAGAGGCACTGGCACACTTGCACAGACTGATTGATTTGGACAGCGAACTGCCTCACCAGAGAGGAAAAAGTGCACTGTTGTATTTCTGTGTCATTATGCATGTACCAATAAATCCCTCAATCTTCTTCCTCAAATCAAAATTGCACCAGTTGCTGGGGACATTTACACGAGGACGGCAGGCTTCAAACCACTGTAATCCCGACTCAAAGTGGAAAGGGGCTTTGCCGCACATCCATTTGGTATTATTCTAAGAAATAGGCAATTAGAGATAAGGCTATATGGCCCTCCATTCGGCAGTCTCAGGGGGCATATAATATATTTCGGGATGAAGTGTCATCAGGGTAACAATAGGGAGTGGAACAGGAAACAAACCAATGTTGTCATATTGTCATATATATATAGTATGTCAGTATGCCAAGCTTTAAGGCATGTTATGTTAAAATGGGGGAAGGACTAAGGCCCAAACTGGCCCCGTGTTAAAATAATACATGAAGCTAAAAATAACGCTCGCAACCCTCTCATTCCCTTCTTTAAATCACGGAGAGATGCCACAGAAAATCAGCAGTGGCAGCACAGCTTTCTTCTCCCCCCCCGTCCCATCCCAATGGAGCCTTTGAAGCCTGTACGAATTGACCCTGTTAAATAAGTAAAGTCCAATGTGGGACCCACCTGGAAAACATATGAAGATGTTCTTTTGCCAGATGGTGTGTCCAGAATAGAAGAGTAATTGTACAACTGTTGGTCAAGAGATAAGGCATGGCTTATACACCGTTGTTTCATGACAAAATGGCCAGCTCAGTAGACGAAAAAACAAACACACACACACACACAAACACACACACACAACACACACACACACACACACACACACCACACAAACACACACCACACACACACACACACACACACAACACACACACACACACAACACAAACACACAACACACACACACCACCACACACACACACACACACACACACACACACACACAGCGTAATGCAAGAATAAAAATAAAAATGTAGAGTGTTCCACTGCCCATCCTATTGGAGCTGGGAACATCTAAAAATAGTACTCATTGGGTTCAGATTTCCATGGGGTGGGGGGGGGGGGGGGGGGGACAACAGCGTCGATGCAATTGCTCAAACTATTCTACTATTGCCCTGGCAAACATACTTACAATTTCCACCAATAAAATCCTAACTACTGTACAGATGACTTCAATCACCTAATCTGTCATCTTAATCACAGAATAACCATATCGTCATAAGCATCCGGACTTCGAAGAGACACTGCCGTGAATGGTTTGGATAAGGAAGCGTTTGTGCATCACAAAATACATTTATGACATTATAATCTCAGATTCCAGATCAGCCCATCTGACCTTTCATTTTCTCAAAGGCAGAGAAGGATACCCAGGACTTGGTTTACACCTATCGCCATTTCTAGCCACTGGG
>NC_045745.1:2674533-2678153 GCF_008692095.1 Etheostoma spectabile | reverse complement strand
CAGGCTGGGGGAACTCATATTAATGTTAAAAAACCTCACAAAGTGACATTTTCATGAAATAATTTCCAAAAATAGCGGTACACACACACACACACACACGGCCAAAACTCTTCTCAGAGACGGAGTATTAAGTCGAGTAGGCCTGAACCTTTTATTGGGATTACAGTTTGATTTGCATTTTTTTTAAAGTTTAGCTAAAGCTCAATATTCACTGTGTAACAGTAAAATGTGTCATAGAGCATTTTAACATGAGACACCATCAAAACTGCTCTATACTCTTATGTAGGGATGAGAACGTAGATAGGAAATGCCAGACAATAAGTGTTTTATAATGAAGTTATAATAATAAAAAACAATTCCAATTAAACAACATCAGTACTTTCCTAGGATCTATAATGTCTGATAGGGCAATACGGTCTCTTAGGTGTCCTCATTCTGCCTGCTCCTTTTTATTACTGTTTCGAAGGCTTTAATGTCCGCAGCGCTGCACCAATCAGCACTTTAATTGTATTGTGTGTGTCTGTATTGTTTATGTATTGTTTTTTGCTTTGTTGTAAAGCACTTTGGGTACCTTTGGCTATTGTAAAGGGCTATACAAATAAACTTGATTGATTGATTGATTGATTGATTGATATGACTCAGTTCAACAGCAGCCTCTAGAGATATGGCATCCTCTACCATCATGTTCAATAAAGTTATAAAAAATAAATGAAAATGTATTTTTTCATTTTCATATGTAAAATTATTCCAGCATTTTTTACTTTTAAGGAAAACAGTGAATAAAAAATGTTAAACCAAATGTTTTACCAAACATTTAATTTAATATTGCACATTTGATTGATCGCAGCCTTCACAATAAGCTAATTGCATTCTTAAAAATCTCAATCTCGATTTGAAAACAATGAATTGTTCAGCTCTACAGTCAAGTGACTCAAACAGATCAAAGTCAGTGGAGTTATGAATTGGACTTTTTTTTTCTCCTACATGACCACAATCACTCGTTGATCCGTTTGGACGTCGGCTTACTGCTGTGATTTGTGACTCAAACACCAAATGAGTTCTTATCTTTGTTGATGGTCGGGAGGATGTTCGCCCACTTCCTGCTCCAACGCACTGGCCTGCATCAGGGACTCAAGGAGCGCTCTGCTTTCCTGTTTCAACAGGCTGCTATTCATGACCACTTCCTGTCTATATCTTTAACCACTCCGTGTTTACAGGACACACCTGCTGGGCGACTGATGGTGAGTCCAATGTGGAGGGCGAGGTCAGCCGCTGGGGTTGTGTTGTCCCCATGTACTGTGACAATGAACGCAACACAGCCTGCTGCTAAAACTCCAGGTCCCTCACTAAGCCCTGCTTGGAATGCCTTTAAAGCCCATGTTGCAGGGTTCATTTTCCAACAAATTTGCGCAATTTGCTTGTTGGTAATCAACATTTTAACTGTTATCCATTGTATTTGATGGTGTTGGATATCACAAAACGGAATATAATGCGAAAAAGTAGGTACTATTTTACAGCGGTTTGCAATGATTCTCCTTTCCCGGGGATGTTGTTCGGCTTTTTAGCTAGTTTAGACAGCTAGCTAACGCTGTGCCAACGGAAATTTGCTAATGTTAGCAGGACAGAACTGACAGATTCAAAATAACACGGCTGCAGGCCTTTCCACCGCTTCCTCATCCAAGTCAGTCGCGCTAGTTCTAGTACCAGGCTGAGGCTACTCCCCCCAATGTGACGTCATCACCGAATTGAGTTAACTGTAACTCCATGGATTTTAAGTAAATGCACAAATATCTGTGTTTATACAATTATCCATGGAGGTGAGACACAGAAAAGCAGTTTTAGAAAGATGAAAATATATTTGGGCCCGCCAGGTAGGGGGGGGTCAAGTTTTCCCATGTTATCCTATGGACACTGACAGGCTGTGGGGCGTTATTTGGACGTCTTTGGTCTAACCCACGTAAAAACCTAGTAAAACGACATATTCCACAATAGAAACATGATATAAATGGAAAAAAACGTTCCGTTGTAGCTTTAAAAATGGCAGAATCATCCACAGTATATAGTTCAATAACCGCTTCATACACACTTCACAATGACGGCAAGAGTTGTTAACAGACCTTCACAAAGACGTTTAACCCTGCAACAATCTAAATTGACACCTTTTGGAAGTACCATCCATGACATATAGTAAAATATTAAAGATGTGGGAAGTGTATATGGCTTAAACTGTATGTTTCATTCATCCCGTCCAGGAGGGACAGATGAAACAACAACAAAAAACACGGTTTTGTTCAAAGTTGAAAATGCAACTGTATTTGACAGATGACAGGTGTAGTTTGCAAGCGACAAAATATTAGCTGTCAGTGTGATACGACCGCTTTGTAAATTACGTTTAATTGAAAAGTGTTTCCAATGTCTTGGCTCTCCCCTAGTAAGTTACTGGTTTGACTGTCGTTCCAGGGCACTTTCACAGGTAGAAGGTGGTGAAAACACGGGTTACGGGTTGTCTGGAACGCAGCATTTAACAAGCTGGATCTTGTCAAAATAGTTGGTTGGTTGGTAAATTCATTTAATACTTGACAACTAATCGACCCATCTTTGCATCTCTAAATGTTATCACGTCTGTGCGCTAGAATGGTGGCATTTCTCAGGTAACATGGCTCCCCCTGGGTGTAACAAATGGGCCTGGGATTGCCCGTGTCAGCGCATGTGATTGTTTTGGCAACAGCGTCGAAAAGCACACACAGGCTTCGGGCAGCTGAGATCAAATTCAGGCAAAATGTGAAGCGCTTGCTCGCTTTCATGTCTCACAGGCCAAATGAAAGCCACCACAGGCCTGTCTGTTGGAGTTAATACGCACTCACCTGATGCAGAGACTTTCCCTATCTAAAATGGATATCTCCTGGTTTTCACATATGAGAGCAGGCGGCTCAGTGGGAGAAGACTGAGTTCAAACTGAGTGTTAGAGGCATGCACACGGTGCGTCCTACAGGTTGAGAATTTACTTGTGGTGGCGTGTGGCGCAGGATGTGATGGCACGGGCGTGGATGGCATGGATTCAGCAATGAACTAGTCAAATGAAAGTTTATGAACTAATTATTGAGAAAAAAAAACAACTACATACTCTTGACAGATTCTTAAACTATTATTTTATAGAAACTGCCATTAAAAAAGTAGTTTCTGTTGATACTGATGGTAAGACAAGAGGAATGATACAATGAGGATTGAAAATGCATGACCCGTGAATGATGAACTCGTCCTTTTTCATGAATTTACCACCACCATCAATTTCAAGTGTTCTATTTGGCTTGAAATTTCACATTTTCACTTGTAGTACGGGGGTAGATTCTCCATATTCATGAGTCATCTTGAAATACGTTAGCCGGTGAGGGACATACAGGACGTACTGTCCTAAACTCACAGATGCTGCTAATGCTGCTAATGATCAGAAATATGAATTTCTTTCAACCAAATTGCCCAAAAACACCCAAAACATGGATGATTCCATACAACGTTTTTCAGGTAACACTAATGATTACTTTCATTGAATTTTTGGGGTGTTTTATTTAATCTTATAGCATCTGTTTTCCTTTTTTTAATGGTTTCAAAACAGTATCCGG
>NC_045745.1:2674397-2674523 GCF_008692095.1 Etheostoma spectabile | reverse complement strand
GACATATACCCATCTGTGATCCACTCAACAACCTCTGATCTTAACTATTAGTAAAAATAATTCATACTTTCTGCCTTTTTAACTAAAACTGTATGTATAATTTGATATAAAGGAGGTTTGTTGACC
>NC_045745.1:2666489-2674387 GCF_008692095.1 Etheostoma spectabile | reverse complement strand
AGAATAAGTGTAAAACCTTTTATTAAACCAGCTCAAATTTTAAAAAAAAAGCACCAAAAGCATGGAAAAAGTAACAAATAAAACAGAAAAAGCAACAAAAACATCAGAAAAGCACAACAAATTTTCATTTTCAATTTTAACCTGGAAGGACAAGTTCATGGTTAACGGGAAGGCAACACAAGGGTTAAAGAAGGAAATGTGGAGGACCACACATATTCAAAATCCCCATTTCAGGAACAGAAGTCTTCTTCTTTGCCCAGAAAAAAACAAAAAATGATATTGAAACAAGCAAGAGACCAGCTTATTGAAGTGTGAAGACTACCGTAGCTGTAATACGCACTTTGAACTGCGTGGTGCGAGAGAGTTTATGGCGATATACGATCTCAACGCTAGATGGGAGAAATTCTTATACATTGGACTTTTAAGGATGTTATTGCCCCAACTCCAAAGTGTGGACTCACAGTCTCTCGGAATGTCTCGCGAAATTCGTAAGGACTTAGTGTTGTCCCAATGTTGAATTTCAAAGGGTGTGAGGGTGTGAGTACACACTCACCGAGCCCTTTCCGTGAGTCTGCATTGATGCAGACTTCACCAAAGGGAATTACCCACAGTTCAAACCGTTGTGATGTTTATCGCGGAGACCATAGGGAAATCCAGAAATTACAAAGTTAAACAACAGCACGGAGCTAAGCAGACTCTTTGCTCCAGCTGGTAGAACAAGAGTTTGAATAAATGTGGAATCAGCCGGCCGTCTCCTGGGCCTTGGCCGTGTGGAAAGCAACAAAAATAGAAAATACCCAAACCGGCAAGTGTCAGCAACATCTTTGTTATAAACGTTGCCAAGGTAACATGTGATCTTGTGAAGTGCTGAACCAATCCCATTTCTACCTATCTGAGCCCATGTGGCCTCACACACTCACTCACTTAGCACCTGAGATCAATTAAGTCTGGGAATCCTCAGGGCTCACTTTGGGATTGGGGCATTCTGTCAAATCAGAAGCATGGGCTTTATAAGAGCTAGGTTTCTGCCACACACTTCTCTAAAAAAAAAAAAAAAAAAAAAAACTATCAATAAGCTATCTTATGAAAAATCAAGACAAACGGCAATAATTGTTCCCTGTAAAAGTGTAAAATGACACTCCCATCTGGATAACGCTGCTCATATCTTTACCTGGTGAATCATTTAAAACTTCTAATTCCTTTAAAGCCCGTTCAGCGGCACCATGCCCCAATTTGTAAATTCAAGAGGCGGCAGGGGGGGGGAAGTAGGCTGCTTGCACTGTACAGCTAGTGAAAGTAGGAGTTTAATACATTGCTTGAGAGAGTGACGGCGGAGCCAATGTTGCAGCAGCTATAAAGGGATTATTTCCCCCCTGGAAGACATAATCATGTGTAACACACTTGTTTCAAATCCTGTGAGAAACAAACAGGTTGTTTCAGCTTTTAGACCCAGTCCATCCATCCTCTGACACACATCCAGGAGAGAACCCCCCCAGGAACAGAGCATCTCTGTTATTTCTGTTTATTTATAAGTTGTAAGGTGAGAGTGAATCATGTTTCAATGCCTTTCATCTGAGAAATACACTTCACATATTTTAGAATGGAATGTGGAGATATTATTATTTGACAGTGTGCTAAAAATTGGCAAAACATGTTGGCAACACTCACAGAAGATATGCTTCTGCTTCGGTTTGCTGGTAGTGGATGGAAATGCCAAAATGTGTGTTGATTGGACGTAACCATCATTAATCCAAGTGTAGGTCCACTATTGTCATTAAATCAAATATCTGATAAATGTGGTAGCTGGCCTATATGAAGTGTATAAAAACATAAATACACACTTAAATAAATTTGGAAAATAAGCTCAAAATGGGCAAAACATGTTGAAAACACTCACAGAAGATATGCTTCTGCTTTGATTTGCTGGTAGTGGATGGAAATGCCAAAATGTGTGTTGAATGGATGTCACCATCATTAGTCCAAGGTCCACTATTTTCATTATATACAATATCTGATATATGTGGTAGTTTGCCTGTGTGATGTGTATAAAAAACATAAATACACACTTAAATAAATTAGGGAAATAAGCTCTTTACTGACCTGAGAGCCCCCACAGAAAGGTAAACGAGAGCAAAGTTAGTTTCCTGGAAGTAGTGTGGACCTCCATGGTTGCTGCAGATATAGTTTCCACTGGTCGGTGTGTTAGTGTCCTTCACCCGGCTTTATATGCGAGCGGAGTCTTGCCTCAGGCGGAGCTTCCAGTCTGTCAAGGGCTCTTCCCTTCCAGTCTCCCGGCGGCGGAGACGCAGCGAGCCGGGGAAGGTGAGGGACACTTCGCTGGGGGGTCGGGGAGGGGGGAGGAAAGGTGGAAGCCGTCTTAACTCAAAGACGCTCGGGTCCTCTGCTCGGAGTCTGCAGTGAGATGGTAAGAAAGTGAAATTGAATCAGCACCTCCGACGCTGGAGCTCTCCGCGACTCTCGGCCACATCGGCTGTAGGACCCTCCTGACGAAGCGGCAGCGAGTGGCTCCAACTCCGCAAGTTATCGTCCTCTATCACCCGGAGACAGAGCGAGGGGAGGGGGGTGGGGGCTACCTACCACCTTGCTGGCATCAAGTTCACCTGAGTATTAATGACAAGTCCCTGCTATGAGCTTCAAAATAAAACCCTCTGTTGAAGTACACGGTTTTGGCGACTGCTTTGCGTGACAGTCCGCTCTTATTTTGAAAGCAAAGCTGACTGACATCCGGTTATTTCGCGCCACTTTGACGCAGGTACACCTGTCCTCTTTCGCAGCTACAGTAAAGTACGTGCAGGTGCAAAAGCTACTTTTCGTGTTCAATTACAAGATGGTATAATAATCATTTTGTGATCATGTGGTATTTGTAGGCCTATCTCTATGAACAAGTTTATTATTACATTGTTTGGCATTTTGTGGACAGCCAAGGAATAATAAGATTGTCCATGTTTCCTTACTTACATGACAATGAAAATAATAAAATCGGTTTAGAATTATACAAATGTATGATTCTGAATCTGTTTTACAAAATGCCACAAACACAAAACTCTGTATAATAAGAAATATGATTACATGGTTGATAAATAATTCTTGTGTATTATACAATATTCCTCAAACACATAAATGGAAAAGCAATGTAAAACATAGTGGTAGCGGGAGTAATAAACCAATAATTATGTTTTTTTTGTGAAAAGATGTGTGGACGTGTGAGCAAATACTTGTCACGAAATGCAAAAAATAAATTAATTGATTATGACATCATAACCAAGTTCTATAAAAAGTTGAATAGAACAGAAAATGTGTCACCACTCAAGTGTCATGAGCTGAATTTATCTCAAAAAAAGATGAAGGGCAAAGTGAGCTCACCCCCCTGATGTCAAAAATATGGACTGACCTGAGATTTCTGAATTGGTCAGACCTCTTTTATTCCATTTTTCTAAGGTTGCCCACGTGCCTCAGCAACAAGGGGGAGGCTAATGCAGGGTGACTGCTCAATTATGAGAGGTGACCAAGGGTTATGCCTGTGATTAAATCCAAAGAAGCAGGGTCCAGGCCTCATGGGGATTAGATTTTGTTGTGTTGTTGGAAAATTGCATCTTGGCCTCCGGCTGAAATCTACAACAGCATTCAGGGGAAAAGGTGTCAAAACAGGCCGTTTTTTTTTATTTTTGATGCAAAAATCATTTCAGTATATGGCAGAGAGGCTAACACTGGATCCTGGACCATAGACTGCTAATCCAGACAGACTAGTCGGGTCAAATGATGAGCAAACCTGACACCTGGAGGCCAAACATCCCAATACATCATCTACAGTCGGGATCCTCATCAGGGGGTCCGGGGCCCTTTTATACAATACATAGTAGGGGGTCCCTGAGCTGTCTCTCTGTTAGTGAAGGGGTCCTTGGCTTAAAAAGTTGAAGACCGCTGCTCTACAGTATGTATGGGAACATGTTACAACGCTCTTTTGCACAATTCCATTTGCACAAACTATATATAGACTCTGGATGGATGAGATGGTAAAGACATTTGGGTCTGTCTGTATAGGGTAACCTTATTGGTCAACAAAGTTTTGGTTTTCCCAAAATGGTTATTTCCCCCCAATAACGTGTGTGGGGCAAGGACTTTAATTGTTTTTCACTGCTTTTTAATTTCTTATACTAACTTCTATTTTTTTTGTTTTATTTTGACTGTTTTTAACTGCTCTTTAATGTTTAATTTCTTGTACTGCACTGTAACTTTTGTTATTTTAACCCTTGTGTTGTCTTTCCGGCTCAAAAAAATTAACACTTTTTTTGACACTTTTGTCACTAACTGCAGCATTTTTGTCTCTTCATCGTTTTTCAAAAAGTTTTTGTAGCATTTTTTTGCCTTTTTCACGACTAGTTTCACAGTATTTTAATCATATCTGACTTATGAGTTAAAAAACAGAAAGTATGACCAAAGACCAAAGAGATGGATGTTGATGGATAATCACAGAATGTCAAGAATAGTTCTATACAATTGAATAAAAAAACTAAAATTCAAGAAAATTTGGTTGAAAGAAACCCAAATGTTGTCATATAGAAACTTTGAACATGGGTTGCAGCTGTGACTGTGTGAAAAGGAGCATATTGTTTCTTTATTTAACTTTAGTGAACTATGTTAAATTTAAAGTTGCCTAATACACCCGGCTACAGCTCACCAATAGTAAAGCAAAGAATATGATATGCTAACCCACATTTATGTAAAACAATGATGTACTAACCCACATTTATGTAAAACAACTATACATACGACAGCATCTGTGAGTTTATCATGTGACAGCAAAAACGCAAAAAGGCGGAACAGTACGTCCTGTATGTCCCTCACCGGCTAACGTATTTCAAGATGACTCATGAATATGGAGAATCTACCCCCGTACCTACAAGTGAAAATGTGAAATTTCAAGCCAAATAGAATACTTGAAATTGATGGTGGTGGTAAATATTCATGAAAAAGGACGAGTTCATCATTCACGGGTCATGCATTTTCAAATCCTCATTGTATCATTCCTCTTGTCTTAACCATCAGTATCAACAGAAACTACTTTTTTAATGGCAGTTTCTATAAAATAAATAGTTTAGAGAATCTGTCAAGATTATGTAGTTGTTTTTTTTTCTCAATAATTAGTTCATAAACTTTCATTTGACTTTCAACGACCATTTATGTACACTACTGGTCAAAAGTTTGGGGTCACTAAGAAATTTCCGTTGCACTCCATTATAGACAGAATCCCAGCTGAGATCAGTTGCATTGTTTTTTTAACCAGGGCAGCAGTTTTGAGATGACTTTGTGTGTTTACATAACTGCAAAGGGTTCTCCGATGTTTTCTTAGTTAGTTTTTTAAAATGATATCAGATTAGTAAATAGAATGTGCCTTTGGAACACTGGATGAATGGTTGCTGATTATGGATAATGGAGGTATTGAATTAAAGATCAGCCCCCCCACTCAGATCAGCTGGTATTCTGTCTGTAATAGAGTGGAATGGAAAATTGTAAGTGACCCCAAACTTTTGACCGGTAGTGTAAATCAACTTTCTGTTCACACCCACTCAATAAAACGGCAGAGCAGGGGATGAGAGCTTTGGAAAGACTGCTGAATGATTTTCAGTGCTCATTGCCCTTTCCCAAAGAAAAAGCCAGTCTGTGTCCGTGAGTATTTTTTTACTCGACAACAACGGGAGGGTTAATCTTTTTATTTAAGCACTTTGAATTCCCCTGTTGCTATACAAATTAAGTTCAAATATTAGTTTTGTGTTGTTGCCATACCACTTAGACACCCCCTTGCACAAACTGTATATATTGACTCTTGATTTGATCTGTATTTTTCTAGATTTTTTACTGTATTATGTGTGTTTATGTTTTGTGTATTTATTGTGTAACTCGTTGACTTACGCATTTATGCTTTGTCTGGGCAGAGTTGTTGTTGCAAATGAGAATTTGCTTACCTGCTGAAAACAGGTTAAAACACTGTATTTGTTGATTTTTCATTAAAAAAAAAAAAGGAGAAAATTGAACAACAACAAAAAGTGCCATGTAGCAGCAATATATAATGACGTATTTCCCCTTCATCTCCATAACTTCCATCTATCAAAGACATGCCCAACCCCCAACAGAGGACACCAAATAAAATAAAAAAAATCATGCATTACATGCATTATAAGAAACAAAAATAAATAACAAGGGTTATTACTGTTGCCCTCACTGTCATTGTCATAAAACATAAATTTTAAAATAAATCAAGCACATACCTTTATGCCAATGTGCAACAACACGTCATGGGATTATAATGTTAAAATAAGTTTACAATAACGAGACTTTATCATTCATACAAAAATAGCAGTACATTTCATGAGTTATGTGTACAATACTTAAAGAATGCCACACATATCCAGATATAAAACAGCTGATCTGTTTCATGTACAGTATGGATATACACTGACATACTTTAGTGCATTACACACAGATGTCTAAACACATACACTTATAAACAAATTATGAGCATTAACATTCATGAAAAACCTTGGGAATAGCACTTTAATATTTAACATTAAAAATATTTTCTACAAAGGGTATCATCTTTCCATGATCAACTGTTATGTAATAAACCATTAAATGGAAAGATAACACGAAGCATACTGCAATTTTTGGGTCCCCTCCAAATGGATACTTTGTTATTTGATGAATTAAAAAGATTACTTTTAACTGCCACATGATTATTATGCTAATTTATTTATTTAGATGTTGTGATGCATTTGATTGAGGCTTATTTGAAGGTCCTAAGAGAAACTTGTAAAAGCCCCTCTTTGTCATTTTCTCTCTTTGTCATTCGCTTTTTAATAATAATTAATAATAATTTACACTTGTACCCACAGGGGAGAAATCACAATATTTTTTCACTCTGCCTGAAAATACATACACACACGCTCAGGTCCTTAACATGCACTAATGGAGAGTAGTCAGAATAAGGGGCTGCTGGACGAGCACCCTGAGTCGTTTGAAGGTGGTTTGGTGCCTTGCTTAAGAGCACCTTGACAGTGCCCAGTAGGCAAACTGGCCCCTCTCCAGCTACCAGTCCACCTTAGTACTTTGGTTCATCCGGGGACTTGAACCAGCGACCCTCTGGTTCCCAACCCAATTCCCCACGGACTTGGATACTGCACCTGATACACCAAGATACACAGTTTCCTGCAAATGTTTTTGACTTCACCATACTTTTCGTAAAAACAATATAATAACATAACTACTATATATTCACACTTAAAAATATACAGGTTTAGATAGGACGTAGATTGGACGTGCCTATACAGTCCCTGACAAAAGTCTTGTCGCTTGTGTACAAATTGGACCCTGACGTGCCGCTGAAATATATTTCTAATCAAGATTTATTCACAAGAAGGTCTCTTTAATCCCAACAGCTTTTGTAATAATGTTTCAGTGCAAAAGAAAACTGTCAAAAAGTATTCTAATATTCCCAGCTTGGTAAAGCCCACTGAGTCTTTTTGCAAAGACATAGTGTTGTCGCCTTGTCATATGAGCTTCACCTGGACTATAATGGATCAATCAGGTCTCAGGTGTGTATAAAACCCCCAGTACACTAGACCTTCACTCAACTGCACTAGACTCTGCAAACATGCCTAAGATTCACCCTGAGACTAAAGTTTTGATTATCAAGAGGCTGAGACCAGATCCACTGCTGATTGGCAGACACCTTCAAGTGTCTCAGCGCAAGGTACAATATAAAAACCATTTGAAGACACTGGAGATGTTTTTGACAAGCCCAGGTCAGGCAGACCCCGCAGGACAACTGCTCGAGAGGACTATTTGTTGGCTCGAAAATCCAAGGCCAGCCCATTTTCCAC
>NC_045745.1:2654687-2666479 GCF_008692095.1 Etheostoma spectabile | reverse complement strand
CTCCATGAGACCTGGTCCCCTGAAGTCCCTGTGTCAACCAGAACGGTTTTTTGGATTCTGTCTCGAAATGGCCTCCACGGTCGAATCAGTGCCCAGAAGCCAGCACTAAACAAAAGACAATTGAAAAACCGTGTGGCATGTGCCAAGGCCCACAGCCTGCTAAAAGGATGGACGCTGGAGAAGTGGAAGAAAGTGGATTTTCCAGATGAATCTTCTGTTGAATTACACCACAGTTGCCGCAAATATTGCAGGAGACCTACTTTAGCCTGCATGGATCCAAGATTCACCCAGAAAACAGTGAAGTTTGTTGGTGGAAAGATCATGGTGTGGGGTTACATCCTGTATGGGGTGTGCGAGAGATCTGCAGGGTGGAAGGCAACATCAATAGTCTCAAATACCAAGAAATCTTAGCTACCTCTTAATTCCCAACCATAAAGAGGCAAAATTCTCCAGCAGGATGGTGCTCATGCATACTTCCATCTCCACTTCAAGTCCTCAAGGCGAAGAAGTCAAGATGCTCCAGGATTGGCCGGCCCAGCACCAGACATGAACATCATGGAGCATATGTGGGGTAGGATGAAAGAGGAAGCGTGGAAGACCAAACCAAAGAATATTGATGAACTGGGAGGCAGCAAGATGCTTTCCTAGCTATTCCTGATGACTTCATCAATACATTGTAGAATCCTTGCCAAACCGCATGGGGCCAGCCTTCAAGCTCATGGAAGTCATCCAAGATATTAATTTGAATCTCACAGCACCACTATTTAATTTGCTGACATATTTTAGTATTTGTAGTAAATTTGTTCAATTTATGTATAGGCGACAAAACTTGTCTTGCCAAAATTTGACCTTTCTGTCTTGTTTAAATAATAAATCTTTTTTCAGTGAAACTAATTTATTTCAGTGCATTGAACATATTTGGGAGGGTTTAGCTTTTCATATGAGCTATTACTTACACCAATTGATTAATTAAAAGTCAGGTTAATAGCAGGTGTTTCTACAAAATAGATAAGCGACAAGACTTTTGTCAGGGACTGTATTTGGGCCTGCCCATGGGAAATCCAACAATGATGAACAATTTCTGCAGTGACATCCGGGGAGAAGATGCCAAGGTCTCAAGTATAATACGAGCCAACGTGGTTAAGAGTTTTTGCTTTTTGAGAATCCAGAGTGGCACTCCCTACAGGCTGAGGAGAGTAGAGCTCAAGTGCAGTGGGATTTCACTTGTCATGCAACATAAACTTGTCTAAACTGCAGCTAACCAAGCTCTCAGAACATATGGTTACACTTTACTTGAAGGTATATGCATAAAAGTGACATGACACCGTCATGAAGGTGTCATAAACATTATGAACAAGTCATAAAGCTTTATGACACAACGCTTCTTTTTTAAGTGTCATTTGGTATTGCCATGACAAGTTAGGGTCAGGGTTAGGGTTCATGTGTCATGACAGTGTCATGTCATTCTTATGTACATTCAAGTAAAGTGTTACCGAACATATATATGATGCACATGTCACCTGTATCACTCCATCCGGACTACAATGTGTGAATCCATTGTTTTTATGATCAGATTATCTCAGATTACTCTATAATGTCTGTTAAATCTACGTGTTACTGGCTTATATGGAAGTTATCATCACTGCCCTAGATACTGTACTAATACTGGTTTAAAGAGCAGAGACAGGCTTACTGATCAAAGGCCTGTCCTCCTTCTGGACAAACTGTATAGAGACACAAAATGCAGTGGAGGACACTTTGATCAGGTCAGGCTTTCTTTAGTAGACTATCATTTTAAATTCTGCGTGATGTCCCTCATTTTAGGCCAGATGTCCCACACCTTCCTCTTTCTCTATGTTCTAACCACTGGTGGATTTCTGAGGACTATGGTTACCTGGTCCTCAGATCTCTGCAGGGTAAATCCAGACAGATAGCTAGACTATCTGTCCAATCTGAGTTTTCTGTTGCACGACTAAAACTACTTTTGAACGTACACAGGTTCCACCAAAACAAGCTCTTTCCTGAGACTATTTTGCAGCAGCACCCTTGATCTGTCCGCCCAAGCCGGTTGTGATTGGTTTAAAGAAATTCCAATAAACCAGAGACTCCCAGAATGCTGTGTGGACTCACCACACCTTCCTCCGCAGTACTGTGGAGGAGGGTCTGGCAATACGAGACTAGTCTGGCTTTGATTTGGCTTCATATTTTCATATTTCATCTCTACAGTCTGCACTTGAAAACAAGTCATTCATATAACTCCCATACAACAGCACAGTATAAGTTTGATCTATGATGCCAAAAAACACTAATAACGCTAAAATGTACATTTGGCGAAATAAAAACACATTAATTGTGACCTAGAGCAAACAGGCCTATCACATATACAACAACAAGGTGTAATGTAATGCTTATTTACATTATGCATGTGCAATTAATGTAATTGAGTCAGAAATATTCAGCACCTACAATATAATTAAAACAGGGAATGGCACAATGCAACATTAATTATTAACTAACTGACTGAGCCAGACATTTGATTCATAAGAAAAGGGAAGTATATCAAATGTCTCTCTCTTTGTTTTGATGTCTGTTATTGTTTTTGGACGTCTAAAAGATCCAGTTCCAAAGGCTATTTCCTAAAAGCTCAGTGGCACCTTTGAATTATGAGTCAGCCCTCCACATCTGTCACCCTGTTCTTTTCTTTTTAAATTAGGTTTTATATTAATGCCTTTTAAAGCCAAAGATTCGATGTCACAGTGACAAGAAATTGAATTTCCACTCGACCAGGTGGGGCGTTTTAGCAAAAGCTATCTATGGCCATCTCCTGGCCACATGGCTGAATTACATCTTCCAGGTCTCAGCACACTCATTCAGCTAATGCAACTACATCCACTCAAAATCACACAATCATTAATGGTCCACCCATTCATAATTTATTATTTCTACAAAGAGTTCATCCTGTCGAGGGCATAGTTTTATTTTTTTTATTTTAACATTGGAGGCTCACAGTCTGTCAACTTGGATAACCAGGACGTTGGTCTTCTGCAACTACAGCATTTTAGTCCAATGTACACATTTTAGTTTATTAGATTACTGAGGACGGCATAATTCATGTGTAAATAAAGCAGATTTTCTAAAAGCAAAGCTGACGGGCATTGGAAACTAGCAATAGCTTTGAATGCTGTCCATTGGAGATTTGTTGCACAATCTGTCTTAGCATCTATCCATATTCAAAGAAAATTGGAATAAAAATCTAAAATAGATCGATGTGGAGGACATGATTCATGTGTAAATAAAGCAGATTCTAAAGGGCACATGTGAGCTCAAACAAACACACACAAGCCTGTTTTCACTGTGTGGCAAATGACAGTGAGTGCCCCATTTATTGGTTTTTCAAACATGTAAACATACAAGACGGTGACTCAAAAACAATCACATACAAGACATGGTGTCAACCAATAAAATAGAAAATATCATATTTATCTTGATATACTGTATACCCATACAAATGAACATGGTAAGATTGCAAAAGCTGAAATGCTCAAAAACATTTTTTTTTTTTTTTAAATATATATATATTATAGATATATATAAGGTAGATTTCATATACATAGATTCAATATGGACTTGTCCACGGTTTGACTCTTCTCTACACAGTCCTTTCCTGGCACATTGCACATAACCTCAGGATTCATGTTCAGAAAGAATTTAATTATTAGTCAAGGAGGAGTTAACCCCTGCATCTTAAGTCGTAGATAAACACCAACGAATATAGAAGTAACAAGAGGTGAAACTCAATAGATTGTTGTGTGTTCAGTCCAAGATGGTGGAGCTGCAGCTTGAACATGGGTGTGTTGTTTGCTGTCAGTTGCAATGGACCGTTGAAGCTTCGCCATCTTGGACTGAACGCAACGCAACGTTATATTATACTCTTCTATACTATATACTTCTGTACTCTTTGTCAACACTCATTTGTAAGACTGGGGCATCGAGAACCGCTTTGAACTTGGAATCGTTTGGAAGAAGTCGGTTTTGAATCAAATCATCAGTTCCAAATTTAACGTGCACGGTTTCCATGGGCGACCACCACTGTACTTCCAGCATGCCCTTGTGCAGCCATGGAGCATAGTAAGCGGCGCCTAAAATTGTGGCTTTATTTTATGCTGAATAAAAGCCTGGTAAGATTGTAAACCACCATTGAATCAACGCCGTTGAGGATCAATAACAACCAAAATTGAAGGGATCAAATTGGGATCAAAATTGTTAAAATCAAAGCGATGCCCAACCCTACCCATAAGCATGATTGTGTTTTATCTTAAAGAATAGTGCCTTTGAATTACCAGTATGTGGGAGGTGCTGGTAACTCATCACCACAGCTTCTGTCATGTTGCTCTACTGATTCCCACAACCCCCACAGCTGCAGCTAGAGATGCTCCAAAGTACGGGCATGCCAATACATACTTACCAATATAGGCTTAGTGTATACTTCTACACACTCCTGTGTGATATCAGGGATTTGTCATTTCGGCTGATACCATGGCACAACAAACACACAAGGAGTAAATGTACAATGCCTGTGATCCGACAGCATTTTTGAATATCTATAACAAAGACAACATTTAATGTTGTGTAACAGATGCAGCTTGTGCAGGAGCAAAACCTTAAACACCACAAAACCAGTTCAAGCATTTGAACAGGGCTGGGTTAAAATAGTCGATTCCCCAATTCACTTGGATCATGTTTGTGAGTGATCCAATATTGCTGAACAAAATCCCCAAATCCGTCCATTAATTTATGCCTTTCCACCATGCATGTGGTGAATTAGCCCCCTTTTTGGGGTCAATTTACCTGGTGCATTATAAATAATATTTGAGGGTTACTTTATGCTCTTACAATTTACAGCAGAAGATCTCTGTGAATCGTTTTTATATCAAAGCAAAAACTGGTACTGTAACTGAAATGTCCCTAACTAATTGATATCTGAAAATGTAATCACATTTCGATAGATTGGGAAAATCATGCGCGCTACCCAGCCCCAGAACTGAATGTGCATTAGAGCTATAAAACACCATCCAAAAAACATCATCAAGAAGACTGAACGGATAACAAGATGCGCTCCATTTGGTTGTAATGGCAGTAGCCCCGACCTGCAGGCGGCAGGTAAGACACGGAATCTCTCTCAGCTGATGCCAGTGGAGGAGATGCTGTCATGTGGAATGATCTGTACAGCTTGTAATTGTTGCAAACACACTACAGAACCTTATCCCTTCGGATTCAGCCATGGTAAGCAGTGTCTGTAGGATTTACATCAATGTTAATACATGCTGTATTAGCTTTACCTGCTGCACAGAGCTGGTGCTACAGGTCGTTATGATGAATGCTGTCACTTATTGGTCTGAATTGAAATGGAGTGGAAGCCACGCCCATCCGGCCAATTGGGCTTGTGCACCGAGTGTTTCCACTGCTGGAATAAACTAGTATCCACATTAAGGTTGGGAATCAGCAGACGCCTCCCGATACGATTTCATCACTATACTTATGCCACGATAAAATACTATTGTGATTTTAAACATACTGCAATAATATATTGTGTTTATAACTTTTTTTTCAACTTCAGATTTTTCCCAATTTCAAATTATGTCCCCGAAAGGAAACTTTGTCAACATCTGTTTTATCTAAAAAGACACATTTCTCGGTTTGTTCATATTACTTCAATTTTATGGCTGCAAAATGGGATTGTCAAGCAGCCAAACTAATTGATACTTGGCGCCTGTGTATTAATACAGTATTGCCATGGAAAACATCGCATTACTATGCTGTATCAATTTTTTCCCCCTACCCCTAATCCACATTGGTCAATACCGAATTCTTGCTTTTTCTCCCTAATTTGCATGGAAACATCCCTAGCTGCAGCAGAGTTACACTTTCCGAACATAAGGCATGAACTAGCCGTTACTCTCCTTGATGCTTTCTGAATTCGAGGTCCAGACCACAACAGTCACAGCAAAGGCAGTTTTAAAATAAATACACGCTCTGGTCCCCTTGCTGCCTTGTTCGCTACATCCTACTGAGGTAGACAGATGCATACTGCAGTAGTCATCTTGCCAACCCACGTTCCCTGATGAGGCAATATTTATCTACACTAAACAAGCAGCAGAAACCTTTATAGTGCACTTCAGCCTAAAATAATAAATAAGTATACTTCTTGGATGTTGCAGCTCTGTGATACTTAAGCTATGCTCCCATATTTTTACACAATACAGTTACCATATTGTGCACCGTCAATCTTTTAAGACTTAAGAGTCAAATAAAAAACAAAAAATAAATCAGTTCAATAGAGCTGAAAAGGATGCAAAAATATGCCAGACTCTTGCACACATCCATGCTTTATAACAGACAGAATTGGTCACCTTTCATGTTGCCTTGCAGGCTGTAAGACTTGTTAATTATATCTTTAGTCGATACAAATCTGAAACGCTGTGAGTGTAGTTACGACGCTTCTTTGTTGTTGTATTTCAAGGAATAACCTGCAGCAGTTTCGAGGCACTCCAACAGGGAGCCTGCTGAGAGGAAGTCCAGCTCCACCTCAATGTATTTTATGTAAATAGCAAATCGTTGAGATGAGTCCTCACCTCCCTCCCCATTCTGGACATGTGTGACGTCGCCATGGCAGTTCTCCTGCAGGAAACGCGTGATGGCCGAGGGTACCCCGTGGTGGACGTGGTGTTTGCCGTAGCCCTGAAAGTGCTGGAAGAGACCCTGCTGTATGGTCCTGTCCTCCGCTATGCCTAGGTAGCAGTACGTGACTTTAGCCCCAGTCCTGTCACATCTCTCTGCCCCCTCTCCATCAGCCTGACTCTGTTCCCCGTTCTCTGAGCACTGAGGTGAGCTGTGGTCTTCACCATCCCCCTGGGAAAAGACCTGAGCCGTGTTGTGAAAGGAGGACACTGCCTCGTAGCCAATAGCGTAGAGTCCGTACGCCTTGGGGATGTTCCCAGGGAGGAGGTAGTGGGAAGTGCCCTTGCTGCCGCTGGCTGCCCTGGACTGGGACACAGGGATCCAGTCCACCTCCATGTGCAGCTCCAGGCAGCGCGCCTCACTGATGGTAATGTCCAAAAACTTGTAGTAGACGTTCTTCCAGTTCATCTTCTGAACTTTGGTCATGATGATGCGGCCCTCTGGCTTCTCGGGGTTGAAGTACTCGCGGAGCCTCTTGCCCAGCGGCACCTGCGAGCTGATTTCGGCGTAGTGGTAGCGCACGTCCTCGCGCCAGCGCGTGTTGTAGCCCACGCCAAAGATGGCCAGTTTGTTGGAGAGGTGCAGCCGGGAGAACTCAGTCCATGTCTGGAAGGGCTCCCATTGCAGTTGCACCGACTCAAGGATACGCGTCACAGTCTGCATCATGTCCCTTTTTCTGCAGAGAACCCAAGATACATAATAATGATCTAGTAATGAAAACACTTTTTCCATTTTATAAAGTGCTAAACAAGCAGTGACCTGTCAGACAAAATAAATACCACCTTGTTGCATGGCTATGGGAGCTACTGTGGCTTAAAATACGTCTGTTACCTTTTCCTTTTTCCATCAGGGGTCAATGCATGGAATGTGTAAGTGAAGCTAAAACATCTGGATTGGCACCATGGTGGCTGGCTGCAGTAGAGGTTACAAGCCTCGCCCCCTTTATGCAAGTGGATGGGAAACTAAAAAGATTGAAGTACAGATCAAAAATCTATTTCCCAATGACGGTTTCTGTCATCTTAGGTAGTTCTTAAGGTTTTTGTCTAAGAATAATTTTGTTTTTTATTGGCTAGTGTTTCGCCTGCCGTCGGCACCCACATGTCTGTTTAATTTGAGTGATGTGTGAGACGCAAAGCCGGCTGTGCCATCCCGTGTTTTGGATTGGATAGATAACGGAGGTCCCGCCCAGTTCCTGGAGGAGGAAGCTGATTGGTGTGGCAATGTAACAGGTTTGTGTTAGGATCAAGGGTGCTGGGAGTATTGTGTTATACAAAGTATTTAGAGGAGAGAAGAGTTTTGCTTATCGTATATAGTTGTAGTAACTGTCTTTCTTTTAAGGCTCTCTTTTTGTTATTTTCTGTTTTTGGTTTCCATAGCAACCATCAGCCCATTTTTCAGTTTGTAAGCTCTGTTCTGTTTTGCCTTATTCTAAAATAAATATCCTTTCATATACCAATTACATTTGGTTCTATGTTTAGCACTATGGGACGTAACAGTAGTGAAACATCATGATTGAGAGATGATTGACATGCGATTGGGCGAGCCGGTGTATGGGCAGGACTTTGATCCCGCGGCTCCACCGCCCGATCACTACTGCGCAGACTCTGGCTCCAAGATTTCAGAATGGCACAATGGGATAATTTTGGCTTCACACTGTACAGTGAGTCTTTATAACAGTCTATGTTATGCATCAATATCCCCACAGAAGTCATATTAGCTAATGTAAAAAAGAGGAAATTTCAAAGGGCCTCTTGTGATTTCCTTGGGTTCATAATATAGGGGCTTTTTTTTTTTTTTTAAATGTGTAGTACTGTCAGTAACAAGATAAATGAGCACTATTAGTGCAGTCTACACCGAGTTATCCTCCTGCAAGATTTTGCACCCTACAGGCTTAAACAGTGCAATTTTAAAACATGTTTTTAACATAACTTTTTTGCCTTTCTGTCACATCTACTGCAGTCAGATTCACTGTGTTCACTTGGAAGGAATAACTGCACATGGATAGGCACTGGTAATTTGTTTAAAACTTGCCCTGTTTAAGCCTATTTAGGCCTGTTGGGTGCTAACTCTAGCAGGAGGATAACTCGGTGTAGGCAGCACCGATTGGTTTCATTTGTCTCGCTACTGACAGTACTACACATAAAAAAAAAATAACAGGGCTACAATCAACCGGAATTCTCTGCTAAACCCCCAACTGTGTGTGTTTTTGATTACCTTCCCCTAGCCCCCTGTGGAAGTATCAAAAAAGACATTCTGACAGACAGCACATGGACACTGGTTTGAGAATTACTTAAGTCTAATCTTTCCAATAGCTATTTGTAAAGATTAGGCAAATTCACAACTTACAACACAAGGCTTTATATCAAACTTATTCAATTTACAAAGAAAGGGAATTCAGCCCTTGTTCTATTTCACTTACTGGATTTGTTCTGTCAGCTCTATTTGAATCTGTAGACCTCGGTTTTTAGGCACCTGGGTTTCTTCTAGAGAGAAGACAAACACACGTATTAGTTACATTATTTCCGTGTCTTCTATTACAATCTGTCCACTCCTTGCAAAGACACTCACCAGTCTCCATGTCTCCCTCCTGGAAGGCTGAGTCCAGCACCTGGTTGCACCAGTCCTCCTGGGAGAAGTCTTCCAGGGTGCTGCCATCAGACTCCATCTCCTGATACAGCCCGCTGCTGTTGATCAGCACCGGGGCACAACTCTGGGAGTCCCAGCCGCCCTGACCAAACACCTTCTCCAGCTGCTCTATAGTGTAGCTGCTCTTCCGTTTGCCGATGCCGTGCTCCTTCACGCGGCTGTAGCAGCGCCGCAGCGTCTGTATGTGGCGGGAGGATAAATGAAGTATTCACTCAGACACGGTTCCTGCTAACTGTCAACTTTGTTGGGGCCGCTCTCCAGTACAGTGACTCACAGAGGAGACATAAAATAACAAGGTATGTTAAGTAAGGGTACACGATTCGGAAAATATCGATTTTTAGGCTCACGATTTGATTCAAAAATCATTCTCAAAAAATATTCACAGTATGTAAATGTAGTTACTTTTCCCATGTGATAGTATAAACGCCATTACAAAATGAAAAAATTAAATGACAAAAATTAACCATTTGAAATAGATTTTTGGAATTTTATGAATCGATTTTAAAATTGTACAGCTTGATTCATGAATGTGAATCTTTTTTTTGTTGCACACCGCTAATGATAAGATAACACTTTATTGGCATGGTAATTTGTCCTGCAACACAAGCTCCAACAATTAAAAAGACAAAATCTCAGGCATCATTAAAAAACATAAGTCAATATTATTGTTATCAGTGTTTTCCGTAGGTTTGTGGAAGACTTAGGTGCGCATATTTGGCGGGGGTTGAAAAAAAAAAAGTAATGTTTTAAAATTAAAATTAAATTTCAATTTGACATCATTGTGGAACATCAGAATCACCATGTCTGTGTCAAAAATGTTGGTAAAAGATAGAGCAGATGATAGATTACAATCAGAAAACTTAAAAGACAAAACTTAATGCTAAAGAAGTCCAACTAAAATCATTAGAGCTCTAAACGTCTTTATGTTTTCGCTGTTTTGGGTGCTTTTTTCCGCATTTCACATTCATTTGGCTCCAGTGTTGCATCTACCACCTAAAATGACAGCAACAAACCCCGAATATAATAGGCCCTGGTCTTGTAAGAGTGGTCATAAATAGGGAGCAGGGATATTGACAAGGGAACAAATGAATGTTTATATTTGTTTTTTTCTGACAATCTGGGACCCTCTAGCTCCTATAGGAGGACAAGACTCCCCATTCAACACATGGGAAGAGTCCAGGGAGATTTTCTCAGCCAGTCTGGACGATCTTTGCGATATCTCCTCACATTCCAATAATAACGTTAGCTGGCCACCTACAGCGGGTGTAGGGAGCTTTCATGTTTGACAGTCATTACTTTTGTCTGGCTGTGGACTGCAATATGTTTTTCAGTCGGGATGCATCGTTCTGATCTCACGTAGAGCCCGAAGGATATATCGGAGGGCCAATATTAGACATTTCCCGACCTATCGGTATCAGCATTTGTAATGGCCGATAAGATAAACAAAAAAAAAAAAAAAAAAAAAAAAAAATTGGAATCTTTATAATGCCAAATAAATTATTCTGATGAATGAATATTTAAAAACTAAAATAAAAACGGATGGTCATCCATCTTAGGAGCGTTGGCGTTGCATAGTTTGTCCACCAGAGGACGCTCTACAACATCCCTGTTGGCAACTGATTATTTTTTTGTTATTCTGTTTTTGTTCAAAGGACTTTAAGTTTTATATCTTAAGTTTGTGTTAACTTTAATATATTTTGATGTTCCTCTGTTCTGTTGTGACAGTTAATTATTATCGTATTATCTTAGTGAGAACTCATAAATTACTACAATTAACTAATGTTAGGGAAAATCTGTTTTGTCGGCCGATATATAGGAATATCAGATTTTTAAATCACCAAATATTTGTATCGGTCACCAAAATCCTTTATCGGTCGGGCTCTAATCCCGTGCATAGGTATAGGCATCGGCCCCGAGACTGACCTTATTAAGCAGAATGTGTATGGGCTGGTCATCATCGATCCACATTTAAGACTTAATACTACTGTAACTAGTAGAAATGCAGCTGCTCTTATTCAGCACTTCCTGTAAGTGCTACGTAATAGCCTACACATTAATGTAAAGGCAGTGGAGAGCTTTTACTGTGAAACTAGAAATGTTGACAATGCTAGAATCTAGTCTTGTATAATCTGTAGGGCTGGGCAATTTATCAATTATATCAATATGTGAGACTAGATATTGTCTTAGATTTTGGATATCGTAATAGGACACAAATGTCTTCTCCTGGTTTTAAAGGCTGCATTACAGTATGTGATGTACTTTTCTGAACTTACCAGACTGTCCTAGCTGTTCTATTATTTTGCCTTACCCACTTAGTCATTATATTCACTTTACTGATTATTTATTAAAACTCTCATCGTGTAAATATTTAGTGAATGCACCAGACGTCAACCCTACAATATCGTCGC
>NC_045745.1:2651357-2654677 GCF_008692095.1 Etheostoma spectabile | reverse complement strand
AAGGTGTATTTGGTTAAAAATATCATGATGTTTGAGTTTCTCCATATCGCCCAGCTCTGCTCTGATTTTCTGCACTTGATTGGAAACAAATGCAAGGTGGAAGCTGCATCAAGATCTATGATGTGTTTAACAATATCAATATTAACAATCAATAAAAAGGAGAGAGGCTCAGAAAACAACTGACTTTGAGAAAAATTCCCAATAGACATGTTTTAACTAATACTAAGACTCTGAATTGAATTAATGGTACTGCCATTACAACAAACACTGTTAGGAATTTGCCTTGGTGAACAAATTCAACACAGCATACTCATGATAAACCATCATATAGGCTACATAAGGACATATTAAACTACACAAAGAAGAATTAAAATGTGCCTGCCTCAATGGGAATTTAACATAGGAGTGTGTATATTTATGCCCCCTATATTTTAAGAAAGAACATTTATTTATTTCCAATACGTTATTCATTCACAAAGAAAATTGGCGTCCTTAAAAGTTTGGATTTTCCTAAAATCTTCTTTTATTTCTATTTTTAATCAACTTCCTTAAATCAAAAAGCATGGGTGTGTGAACCTTCTCAAGCCACTGTATTTGGTATTGGTATGAGGAGACTTCATAGATGAGATTCAGATGTCATACAAGATCATACATAAGAAATATCTCCACTATCACGTGGGATTACTTGATTCTACACCAATGGTAGCCTGTAAGTGTGTTCTAGCCAGGGTTGGAAATGCACTTTTTTGGGGGGGGGCTAGTGAGTGACATTTAGCAACCATTTGCATATTTTCCCAGCATTTAGATGATGGCTGATGATAATTTCCATTCCAGGTTCTAGCTGGATGCCAGGTCAACAACCTGTGACTGATTTCCTCTCCTTGCCCTACATGTGGAACATTAAGCCCCAGATCCAGCTCGGTCTCAAAACAGCTGCAGAGCTCTTGGTGATGGAGGACGGACATGTAACCTAATGTGTCCTCATTATAACCGTATTATTTACCTTCATCCTCTCCCTGCACTGGGACGGGGTCCTCTCATATCCCAGCTCCGACAGGGCTCTGGACACCCGCTCGTACATGGCAGGGCCGGGGGCCTTACCGGAGAAGACGGTGCCTGCGACCTCCAGCTGCTGCATCCTCGCCTCCGTCAGCCTCTCGTTGCCCCAGACCGCAATGAGGGCGTTTGTCTCGGAAGGGGTCCACGACATCCCTCGGCAAGCCGTGAAGCTGTTGGAGGAGGATGAGGCCGCCGTCCGGCCTGCGGTCCCTGAGCCCACGTTCAAAGGCGAGAAGCGGTTAGGTGTCGAGGGATTGGAGTGATATTGATTACTGTCACTCAAATCTTCCGACTCGGGGGATGGCACCTCGGTTTTGGGTATCTTTAACGGCGTCGATATCTCTGGAGAATGCTCCGCGGTACTGGACGCCGCCATGTTGCCTCTGTTGCTAAGGGGAGGGGGAGAGGGAGGGTGACGTTCGGGGCTTTACGCTGGAAGGCATGAAGAAAAACACGGCGCGGATCCTAGGGGAGACCATAGACCGTTAATATTCAGAGCAATAACGAAACAGTCTGTGGGGGAGACGCAAAGGTGGATCCTGGAAGACTTTTTAGTTTTACACATTTGAGTGCCTTTTTATGTGTGTGACATGTAAGTTATGGTTAGTTGATAATGGTTCTGTTATTTTGTGTAATGTTTTTGCCTGTTATGTTTAATTTAGTGGGCAATAAAGACAGATTTTTGTTAACAAAATGTTTTTCTGAACATCAATGACATTCAAAACAGATATACACACCATGTGTGTATACACATAGTATTGCAAACAGACCTTAGTAGGCCGACTACACAGATATTAACATCTGCCTCCAAAGTGAACATAAAATAACTATAAAATATATAAACATATAAATTCATATGACACTGTTGTCAAACCCACGCAATTAACAAAGACAAAAGAAGTTTGTGATCAATATCTGAGTGGTGTCCCATTTCACAGGGGTATGTTTTCACCCCTAGCCCTTACCACTTGGTTCAAGGGCCAAGGGCTAGAGGCTAGGGGTAAGGGGAAAGGGGGTAAAGGGTAAGGGTAAGATGGAGAAATTGGATTCAGCCGTTGGCTCTCAAACGTCTCTCAACCCAGTCTTTTTTGCGCCCTAACTATGACAAAAGGGCACCTCAGAGAATTCAATTCAAGTCGATTCAATTCAATTCAGTTCATTCAATTTTATTTATAGTATCAATTCAAAATGTTACTTGAAGCCATATTTTACCATATTTACCACATATTTTAGCAATATTTCTGGCTACTCTAAAACGGAATCCTGCTGTTAAGTCAGCTTTATTCCAATTCTGCGTGAGACAACACATATCCAGTGTGTCACTCAGGTAATATCGGACCATTCTGATGTAGGATTTTAAAATTAAAGGCTAAAATGTCCAAGTAAAGCTATATTTGAAATATTTTGGTGGCTGTTAAAGCCCTATTTTTAGTCTTTTTCAGGCTACTCTAAAAAATTCCCCTGTTAAGCCAGCTTCATTCCAATTCTGGGTGAGACAACATATGTACAGCTTTTTACTCAAGTTATATCGGACAATTCTGATGTAGGGTTTTTAAATTAAAGGCTTAAATGTGCAAGTATAGCTATATTTAAAGTCTTTTTCAGGCTGTTAAAGCCATATTTTTAGTCTTATCAATGAGTCTCTAAAAATTAATCCTACTGTTAAGCCTGCTTCATTCCAAGTCCATGTGAGACAGCACATATCCGTTATATCTGTTGACGCCATATTTTTAGGCGTTTTTGGCTACTCTAAAACTGAATCCTCCAGTTAAGCCAGCTTCATTTTAACTCTGCGTGAGACGACACATTTCCGTTGTGTCACTTTGGTAATATAGGACAATTGTGATATAGGACTTTAAAATTAAAGGATTAAATGTACAAGTATAGCTAGATTTAAAGTCTTTTTCAGACTGTTAAAGCCCTATTTTTAGTCTTTTTCAGGAGAGTATAAAAGTGAATCCTACTGTTAAGCCTGCTTCATTCCAAGTTTGGGTGAGACCAAACATATCAAGTGTGTCACTGAGGTAATATTGGACAATTGGGATGTGTGATTTTAAAATTAAAGGAGTAGCCTGAAAAGGAGTAAAATATGCCTTTAACAGCCTGAAAAAGATTTCAAATATACTATTAATTAGACATTCAAGGCTTTAATCGTAAAATCCTACATCGGAATGGTCCTAAATTACCTGAGTGACCCATTGGATATGTAGTGTCTAGCCCAGAGTTGGAATGAACGTGGCTTAACAGTAGGAATCCATTTT
>NC_045745.1:2650444-2651347 GCF_008692095.1 Etheostoma spectabile | reverse complement strand
GTGGCCTGAAGGATAGTCAAACATAAGGTGACCAGATTGCTAAAACAAAATCCGGGGACATTTTCAGCTCAGAAGCATATTTACCTCCAAAAACAGTAAGTTTGTATTTTTGTAAACTTAAAACGGGGACACTAGACCTAGAGCTGTTCTATTAGGGGCTGAGCCCCCCCCCCCCCCCCCCGGTGATCCTAGACCACCCTGCTGCTATTTCCTACTCCACTACTACACCTCAGATAGAAAGTCCTAATATTTCAAGATAGAAAGTCTTAATATTTAAAATAGAAAGTCCTAATAGTCCTAATAGTTCAAGATAGAAAGTCCTAATATTTCAAGATGAAAGTCATATAGTCCTAATATTTCAAGATAGAAAGTCTTAATATTTCAAGATAGAAAGTCTCAATATTTGTACTCATAATGTTGTAATGTTTACTGAACTACTGACAGCTTTTGCTTTACTGCTCAAGGCTTGTTGTGGCAACACGCTCATTGAGAATCAGATACAACAAAAATACTGAGGACATATTTCCTTTGACATTGATGCAGTATTAACGAGATCGCTGCAATGTAGTTAATAGGATAATGTCCAGCTTGTATTTACGTTCATAAAAGTGCTTGTTTAGCTGCTAACAGACTCAGATTAATATTCTAAGTGTCTGACAACATTATGGAAAGGAAATTCTAAGGAGGTCGACCTTTCTGTTAAAGATTAAGATCCTTTTTAAAACATAAAAGTCCGCGAAATTGCGTTCGCTAAACCCACCAGACTCCATGTAAATAACCAGTGATTTTAGCATCGTAATGTTCTTACGCTTCTAAAACCTCTCTGAGCACCGCTGGCTCTGGCTGCCTGGAGCCTGTGTGTGTTGGGTGTGGGATTATCGGCTACGTTTTGTCAGTTTTTTC
>NC_045745.1:2650359-2650434 GCF_008692095.1 Etheostoma spectabile | reverse complement strand
ATTTCGGGTCTTTCAGTCACAGTGAAAACTGGGGACGTTTCCGGGGACAGATCCAGCCGGGGACAGGTAGCCAAA
>NC_045745.1:2636304-2650349 GCF_008692095.1 Etheostoma spectabile | reverse complement strand
GTCCCCGGAAACCGGGGACGTCTGGTCACCCTACTTTTACAGCCTGAAAAAAAGTCAACATAGCTTTACTTTTAATCCATTAATTTTACAATCGTACATCAGAATAATCTGAAATTACCTGAGAGACGCACTGCATAGGTGATATCTCCCCCAGACTTGGAATGAAGCTGTTAAATCCAGACGTTATGCCAGCTTCATCCAAGTCTGAGGGAGACCATCACCTATCTAGTGTGTCTCCCAGGTAATTTTAAAGCATTCTGATGTTGGAGTTTTAAAATTGAACAGCCTTGAAGTCTAATAAAATTGTATACTTTAAACTTTTTTCAGGCTGTTAAAGCATATTTTACTCGTTTTCAGCTACTCTAAAAGGAATCCTGACGTTATTATAGTTATACAGCTTCATTCCAAGTCTGGGGGAGTATCACCTATGCAGTGCGTCTGCTCGGTAATTTCAGATTATTCTGATGTACGATTGTAAAATCTAATGGATTAAAGTAAGCTATGTTGACCTTTTTTCAGGCTGTAAAAGTAGGGACCAGAAGTCCCGGTTTCCGGGGACAGTCCCCGATTGTGGCACCTGTCCCCCGGCTGGATCTGTCCCGAAACGTCCCCAGTTTCACTGTGACTGAAAGACCGAAATTGGCATGAAAGAAAAAGACAAAAACGTAGCCGATAATGCCCACACCCAACACACACAGGCTCCAGGCAGCGAGCCAGCGGTGCTCAGAGAGGTTTAAAGCGTAAGAACTTACGACTGCTAAAATCAGGTTATTTACATGGAGTCTGGTGGGTTTAGCGAACGCAATTTCGCGGACTTTTATGTTTTAAAAAGGATCTTAATCTTTAACAGAAAGGTCGACCTCCTTAGAATTTCCTTTCCATAAGTTGTCAGACACTAGAATATTAAATCGAGTCTGTTTAGACAGCTAAACAAAGCACTTTTATGAACGTAAATACAAGCTGGACAATATCCTATTAACTACTTGCAGCGATCTCGTTTAATACGCATCAATGTTCAAAGGAAATATGTCCTCAGTATTTTTGTTGTATCTGATTCTCAATGAGCTGTTGCCAAAAACAGCCTTGAGCATAAGCAAAAGCTGTCAGTAGTTCAGTAAACATTACAACATTATGAGTACAATATTGACGACTTCTATCTTGAAATATTAAGACTTTCTATCTTGAATATTAGGACTATAAGGACTTCATCTTGAAATATTAGGACTTCTATCTTGAAACTTTAGGACTTTCTATTTGAAATATTAAGACTTTCTATCTGAATTTAGGACTTTCTATCTTGAGGTGGTGGAGTGGAGTAGGAAGAGCAGCAGGTGGGTCTAGGAATCCGACCGGGGGGGGGCTCAGCCCCTAATAAGAACAGCTCTAGGTCTAGTGTCCCGTTTTGAGTTTACAAAAATCAAACATTACTTGTTTTTGGAGGTAAAAATAGCTTCTGAGCTGAAAATGTCCCGGATTTGTTTTAGCAATCTGGTCACTTATGTTGACTATCCTTCAGGCCACTCAAAGGATTCCTACTGTTAAGCCACGTTCTTCACAACTCTGGGCTAGACACTACATATCCAATGGGTCACTCAGGTAATTTAGGACCATTCGATGTAGGTTTTACGATTAAAGCCTTGAATGTCTAATTAATAGTATATTTGAAATCTTTTCGGCTGTAAGGCAATTTTTTACTCCTTTTCAGGCTACTCCTTTAATTTAAAATCACAATCCCATTGTCCAATATTACCTCAGTGACACACTTGATGTTTGGTCTCACCAAACTTGGAATGAAGCAGGCTTAACAGTACGATTTCACTTTATACTCTCCTGAAAAAGACTAAAATAGGGCTTTAACAGTCTGAAAAAAGACTTTAATCTGCTATACTGTACATTAATCCTTTAATTGTAAAGTCCTATATCACAATTGTCCTATATTACCAAAGTGACACAACGGAATGTGTCGTCTCACGCAGAGTTAAAATGAAGTGGCTTAAATGGAGGATTCCGTTTTAGAGTAGCCAAACGCCTAAATATGGCGTCAACAGATATAACGGATATGTGCTGTCTCACATGATTGGAATGAAGCAGGCTTACACGTAATTATTTTTAGAGACTCATGATAAGACTAAAAATATGCTTTAACAGCCTGGAAAAAAGACTTTAATATAGCTATACTTGCACATTTAAGCTTTAATTTAAAAACCTACATCAGAATTGTCCGTATAACTTGAGTAAAAGCCTGTACATATGTTGTCTACACCACGAATTGGAATGAAGCTGGCTTAACAGGGAAATTTAGAGTGACTGAAAAAGACTAAAAATAGGCTTTAACGCCACCAAAATATTTCAAATGCAGCTTTACTTGGACATTTTAGCCTTTAATTTTAAATCCTACATCAGAATGGTCCGATATTACCTGAGTGACACACTGGGATATGTGTTGTCTCACGCAGAATTGGAATAAGCTGACTTAACAGCAGGATTCCTTTTAGAGTAGCCAGACTTGGCTAAAAATGTGGTAATATGGTAAATATGGCTTCAAGTAACATTTTGAAATGATACTATAAATAAACATTGAATGAACTGAATTGAATTGAATCGACTTGAATTGAATTCTCTGAGGTGCACCTTTGTCATGTTAGGGCGCAAAAAGACTGGGTTGAGAGACGTTTGAGAGCCAACGGCTGAATCCAATTTCTCCACTACCCTTACCCTTTACCCCTTTCCCTAGCCTCTAGCCTTGGCCCTTGAACCAAGTTGGTAAGGGCTAGGGGTGAAAACAAACCCCTGTGAAATGGGACACACTCAGATATTGATCACAACTTTTTTGTCTTTGGTAATTGCGTGGTGTTGACAACAGTGTCTATGATTTATATGTTATATTTTATAGTTATTTTATGTTCACTTGAGGCAGATGTTAATATCTGTGTAGTCGGCCTACACTAAGGTCTGTTTGCAATACTATGTGTATACACACATGGTGTGTAATCTGTTTTTGAATGTATTGATGTTCAGAAAAAACATTTTGTTACAAAAATACTGTCTTTATTGCCCACTAAATATAAATAAACAGGCAAAAAATTACACAAAATAACAAACCATTATCAACTAACATAACTACAGTCACAACACTACAAAGGCACTCAAATGTGTAAAACTAAAAAGTCTTCCAGGATCCACCTTGCGTCTCCCCACAGACTGTGTTATTGCTCTGAATATTAACGGTCATGGTCTCCCCTAGGATCCGCGCCCGGTTTCTTCATGCCTTCCAGCGTAAAGCCCCGAACGTCACCCTCCCTCTCCCCCTCCCCTTAGCAAAAGAGGCAACATGGCGGCGTCCAGTACCGCGGAGCATCTCCAGAGATATCGACGCCGTAAAGATACCCAAACCGAGGTGCCATCCCCCGAGTCGAGATTTGAGTGACAGTAATCAATCACTCCAATCCCGTCGAACTAACCGCTTCTCGCCTTTGAACGTGGGCTAGGGACCGCAGGCCGGACGGCGGCCTCATCCTCAACAGCTTCACGGCTTGCCGAGGGATCGTGGACCCCTTCGAGACAAACGCCCTCATTGCGGTCTGGGGCAACGAGAGGTGACGGAGGCGAGGATGCAGCAGCTGGAGGTCGCAGGCACCGTCTTCTCCGGTAAGGCCCCCGGCCCTGCCATGTACGAGGGGTGTCCAAGCCCTGTCGGAGCTGGGATATGAGAGGACCCCCGTCCAGTGGGGAGAGGATGAAGGTAAATAATACGGTTATAATGAGGACACATAGGTTACATGTCCGTCCTCCATCACCAAGAGCTCTGCAGCTGTTTTGAGACCGAGCTGATCTGGGGCTTAATGTTCCACATGTAGGGCAAGGAGGAAATCAGTCACAGGTTGTTGACCTGGCTCCAGCTAGAACTGGAATGGAAATTAGCACCAGCCATCATCTAAATGACTGGAAAATATGCAAATGGTGCTAAATGTCACTCACTAGCCCCCCCCAAAAAAGTGCGCTTTCCAACCCTGGCTAGAACACACTTACAGGCTACCATTGGGTAGAATCAAGTAACCCACGTGATAGTGGAGATATTTCTTATGTATGATCTTGTTGACATCTGAATCTCATCTATGAAGTCTCCCCTACCAATACAATACAGTGGCTTGAGAAGTTCACACACCATGCTTTTTGATTTAAGGAAGTTGATTAAAAATAGAAATAAAAGAAGATTTTAGGAAAATCCAAACTTTAAGGACGCCAATTTTTTGTGAATGAAAACGTATTGGAAATAAATAAATGTTCTTTCTTAAAATATGGGGGCATAAATATACACACTCTATGTTAATTCCCATTGAGGCAGGCACATTTAATCTCTTTGTGTAGTTTAATATGTCCTATGTAGCCTATATGATGGTTTATCATGAGTATGCTGTGTTGAATTGTTCACCAGGCAAATTCCAACAGTGTTTGTTGTAATGCAGTACCATAATTCAATTCAGAGTCTTAGTATTAGTTAAAACATGTCTATGTGGAATTTTCTCAAAGTCAGTTGTTTCTGAGCTCTTCCTTTTTATGATTTGTTAATATTGATATTGTTAAACACATCATAGATCTTGATGCAGCTTCCACCTTGCATTTGTTTCCAATCAGTGCAGAAAATCAGAGCAGAGGGGCGATAGTGGAGAAACTCAAAAATCATGCTATTTTTAACCAAATAACACCTTCATCATATTGCGACGATATTGTAGGGTTGACGTCTGGTGCATTCACTAAATATTACACGGAGAGTTTTAATAAATATCAGTAAAGTGAATATAATGCTAAGGGGTAAGGCAAAATAATAGAACGCTAGGACAGTCTGGTAAGTTCAGAAAAGTAATCACATACTGTAATGCAGCCTTTAAAACCAGGGAAGACATTTGGTTCCTATTACGATATCCAAAATCTAAGAAATATCTAGTCTCACATATTGATATAATTGATAAATTGCCCAGCCCTACAGATTATACAAGACAGATTCTAGCATTGTCAACATTTCTAGTTTCACAGTAAAGCTCTCCACTGCCTTTACATTAATGTGTAGGCTATTACGTGCACTTACAGGAAGTGCTGAATAAGAGCAGCTGATTTCTACTAGTTACAGTAGTATTAAGTCTTAACTGTGGATCGATGACCAGCCCATACACATTGCTTAATAAGGTCAGTCTCGGGGCCGATGCCTATACCTATGCACGGGATAGACCCGACCGATAAAGGATTTGGTGACCGATCAAATATTGGTGATTTAAAAATCTGATATTCCTATAAATCGGCCGACAAACAGATTTTCCCTAACATTAGTTAATTGTAGTAATTTATGAGTTTCACTAAGATATCGAAATAATTAACTGTCACAACAGAACAGAGGAACATCACAACATATTAAGTTAACACAAACTTAAGATATAAAACTTAAAGTCCTTTGAACAAAAACAATAACAAAAAAATAATCAGTTGCCAACAGGGAGTTGTAGAGCGTCCTCTGGTGGACAAACTATGCAACGCCAACGCTCCTAAGATGGATGACCATCCGTTTTTATTTTAGTTTTTAAATATTCATTCATCAGAATAATTATTTGGCATTATAAATGATTCGATTTTTTTTTTTTTTTTTTTTTTTTTTTTTTTTATCTTATCGCCATTACAAATGCGATACCGATAGGTCGGAAACGTCTAATATTGGCCCTCCGATATATCATTGGCTCTACGTGAGATCGAACGATGCATCCCGACTGAAAACATATTGCAGTCCACAGCCAGACAAAAGTAATGACTGTCAAAATGAAAGCTCCTACAACTGCTGTAGGTGGCCAGCTAACGTTATATTGAATGTGAGGAGATATCGCAAAGATCGTCCCATATGGCTGAGAAAATCTCCCTGGACTCTTCCATGTGTTGAGGGGGAGTCTTGCCTCCTATAGGATAGAGGGTCCCAGATGTCGGAAATAAAAAATATAAACATCATGTTCCCTTGTCAATACCATGCTCCTATTAGACCACTCTTACAAGACCAGGCCCTATTATATTCGGGGTTTGTTGCTGTCATTTTAGGTGGTAGATGCACACTGGAGCCAAGAATGTGAAATGCGGAAAAAAGCACCCAAAACAGCGAAAACATAAAGACGTTTAGAGCTCTAATGATTTTAGTTGGACTTTTGCATTAAGTTTTGTCTTTAAGTTTTCTGATTGTAATCTATCATCTGCTCTATCTTTTACCAACATTTTGACACGACTGGTGATTCTGATGTTCCACAATGATGTCAAATTTGAAATTTAATTTTAATTTTAAAAAATTACTTTTTTTTTTTAACCCCCGCCAAATGCGCACCTAAGTCTTCCACAAACCTACGGAAAACACTGACACAATAATATTGACTTATGTTTTTTTATGATGCCTGAGATTTGTCTTTTAATTGTTGGAGTTGTGTTGCAGGACAAATACCAGCCTACGACAATACAGTGTTATTCTTATCATTAGCGGTGTGCAACAAAAAAAGATTCACATCATGAATCAAGCTGTACAATTTTAAAATCGATCTAAAAATTCCAAAAATCTATTTCAAAGGTTATTTTTGTCATTTAATTTTTTTTTCATTTTGTAATGGCGTTTATACTATCACATGGAAAAGTAACTACATTTCATACGTGAAGATTTTTGAGAATGATTTTGAATCAAATCGTGAGCCTAACAAATCGATGTTTTACCGAATCGTGTACTTACTTAACATACCTTGTTATTTTATGTCTCCTCTGTGAGTCACTGTACTGGAGGGCGGCCCCAACAAAGTTGACAGTAGCAGGAACCGTGTCTGAGTATACTTCATTTATTCTCCCGCCACATAAGACGCTGCGGCCTGCTACAGCCGGTGAAGGAGCACGGCATGGCAAACGGAAGAGAGGCACACTATAGAGCAGCGGGAGAGGTGTTTGGTCGGGCGGCTGGGACTCACCAGAGTTGTGCCCGTGCTGATCAACAGCAGCGGGCTGTATCAGGAGAGGAGTCTGATGGCGCACCCTGGAAGACTTCTCCCAGGAGGACTGGTGCAACAGGTGGCTGGACTCAGCTTCAGGAGGGAGTACATGGAGAATGGTGAGTGTCTTTGCAAGGAGTGGAAAGATTGAATAAGAAACGGAAATAATGTAACTAATAACGTGTGTTTGTCTTCTCTCAGAGAAACCAGGTGCCTAAAAACCGAGAGTCTACAGATTCAAATAGAGCTGACAGACAAATTCCAGTAAGTGAAATAGAACAAGGGTTGAATTCTTTCTTTGTAAATTGATAAGTGATTATAAAGCCTTGTGTTGTAAGTTGTGAATTTGCTAATCTTTACAAATAGCTTTGGAAAGATTAGACTTAAGTAATTCTCAAACCAGTGGTCCATGTGCTGTGCTGTGCTGTCTGTCAGAAGTCTTTTTGATACTTCCACAGGGGGCTAGGGGAAGTAATCAAAAAAACACACACAGTTGGGGGTTTAGCAGAGAATTCCGGTTGATTGTGCCCTGTTATTTTTTTTTAAGTGTAGTACTGTCTGGGCGGCTGTGGTCAGTGGTAGAGCGGTTGCGTGCCAATCGGAAGGTTGTGCGTCGAGCCCGCCCTGAAGTTGGTTTTCCAATTGTCGAAGTGTCTGGGCAAGACACTGACCCCGATTTGCCCGATTTGCGCATCGGAGTGTGTATGTGTGTGAAGTTTATCTGATGAGCAGGTGGCACCTTGTATGCAGCCCGCCACAGTGTAGAATGTGTGTGAATGGTGAAGTTCCCTGTAGAGTAAAGCGCTTTGACAGTTGTTAGACGGAAAAGCGCTATATAAATACAGCACTTTACATTACATTAGCGAGACAATGAAACCAATCGGTGCTGCCTACACCGAGTTATCCTCCGCTAGAGTTAGCACCCAAACCAGGACTATAGGCTTAAACAGGGAAGTTTTAACAATTACCAGTGCCTATCCATGTGCAGTTTACCTCCAAGTGAACACGTGAATCTGACTGCAGTAGATGTGACGAAAGGCAAAAAATTATGTTAAAACATGTTTTAAAATAGCACTGGTTAAGCTGAGGGTGCAAAATCTGCAGGAGGATAACGCGGTGTAGACTGCACTAATAGTGCTCATTTATTTGTTACTGACAGTTATACACATTTAAAAAAAAAAAAAAGCCCCTATATATGAACCCAAGGAAACACAAAGGCCCTTTGAAATTCCTCTTTTTTACATTAGCTATGACTTCTGTGGGGATATTGAGTGCATAAATAGACTGTTATAAAGACTCACTGTAAGTGGAAGCCCAAAATATTCCATTGTGCCATTCTGAATCTTGGAGCCAGAGTCTGCGTCAGTAGTGATCGGGCGGTGGAGCCGCGGGTCAAAGTCCTGTCCCATACACCGGCTCGCCAATCGCATGTCAATCATCTCTCAATCATGATGTTTCACTACTGTTACGTCCCCATAGTGCTAAACATAGAACCAAAAGTATTGGTATGAAAGGATATTTATTTAAATAAGGCAAAACAGAACAGAGCTACAAACTGAAAAAAGGGCTGAGGTTGCTATGGAAACCAAAAACGAAAATAACAAAAAAGAGACGCCTTAAAAGAAAGACAGTTACTACAACTATATACGATAAGCAAACTCTTCTCTCCTCTAAATAATTTGTATACAACAATACTCCCAGCACCCTTGGATACAACACAAACCTGTTACATGCACACACCAATCAGCTCCTCTCAGGAAATGGGCGGACCTCCGGTATCTATCCATCCAAACACGGAGGGCACAGCGGCTTTGCGTCTCCACATCACTCAAATTAAACAGACATGTGGGTGCCGACGGCAGGCGAAACACTAGCCAATAAAAAACAAAATTATTCTTAGACAAAAACCTTAAGAATACCTAAGATGACAGACACCGTCATGGAAATAGATTTTTGATCTGTACTTCAATCTTTTTAGTTTCCCCATCACTTGCAAAAGGGGGCGAGGCTTGTAACCTCTACTGCAGCCAGCCACCATGTGCCAATCCAGAGTGTTAGTTCACTTACACATTCCATGCATGAACCTGATGAAAAAAGGAAAGGTAAAAGACGTATTTTAAGCACAGTAGCTCCCATAGCCATGCAACAAGGTGGTATTATTTGTCTGAGTCACTGCTGTTTAGCACTTTATAAAATGGAAAAATGTTTTCATACTAGATCATATATATGTATCTGGGTCTCTGCAGAAAAAGGGACATGCATGCAGACTGTGACGCGTATCCTTGAGTCGGTGCACTGCAATGGGAGCCTTCCAACATGGACGAGTTCTCCGGCTGCACCTCCACAAAACTGGCCATCTTTGGCGTGGCGCTACAACCGCGCTGGCGAGAGGACGTGCGCTACACTACGCCGAAATCAGCTCGCAGGTGCCGTGGGCAAAGAGGCTCCGCGAGTACATTCAACCCCGAGAAGCCAGAGGCCGCATCATCATGACAAAGTTCAGAAGATGACTGGAAGAACTTACTACAAGTTTTTGGACATTACCATCGTGAGGCGCGCTGCCTGGAGCTGCCATGGGGTGGACGGATCCCTGTGTCCCAGTCCAGGGCAGCCGCGGCAGGCAAGGGCACTTACCACTACCTCCTCCCTGGGACATCCCAAGGCGTACGGACCTACGCTATTGCTACGAGGCAGTGTCCTCTTTCACAACACGGCTCAGGTCTTTTCCAGGGGGATGGTGAGACCATCATCCCCTCCCTCAGTGCTCAGAGAACGGGGAACAGAGCCGGCTGATGGAGAGGGGGCAGGAGATGTACAGACTGGGGCTAAAGTCACGTACTGCTACCTAGCATAGCGGTAGGCAGGACCATACAGCAGGGTCTCTTCCAGCACTTTCGGGCTACGGCAAACACCACGTCCCACGGGTACCCTCGCCATCACGCGTTTCCTGCAGGAGAACTGCCATGGGCGACGTCACACTGTCAGAATGGGGGGGAGGTGAGGACTCATCTCAACGATTTGCTATTTAAATAAAATACATTGAGGTGGAGTGGACTTCCTCTCAGCAGGCTCCCTTTGGACGTGCCTCGAAACTGCTGAGTTATTCCTTGAAATACAAACAAAAAGAAGCTGTCGTAACTACACTCACAGCGTTTCAGATTGTATCGACTAAAGATATAATTAACAAGTCCTTACAGCCTGCAGGCAACATGAAAGGTGACCAATTCTGTCTGTTAGAAAGCATGGATGTGTGCAAGAGTCTGGATATTTTTGCATCCTTTTCAGCTCTATTGAACTGATTTTATTTTTTGTTTTTTATTTGACTCTAAGTTTAAAAGATTGACGGTGCACAATGGTAACTGTATTGTGTAAAAAATGGGAGCATAGCTTAAGTATCACAGAGCTGCAATCCAAGAAGTTACTTATTATTATTTTAGGGAAGTGCACTATAAAGGTTTCTGCTGCTTGTTTAGTGTAGATATAATTGCCTCATCTGGAACTGGGTTGGCAAGAGACTACTGCAGGTATGCATCTGTCTACCTCAGTAGGATGTAGCGAACAAGGCAGCAAGGGACCAGAGCGTGTATTTATTTAAACTGCCTTTGCTGTGCGTTGTGTCTGGACCTCGAATTAGAAAGCATCAAAGAGAGAACGGATAGTCATGCTGATGTTCGGAAAGTGTAACTCTGCTGCAGCTAGGGGCTTTCCATGCAAATTAGGGAGAAAAAGCAACGGATTCGGTATTGACCAATGTGATTAGGGGTAGGGGGAAAAAATTGATACGCTAGAGTATGCGATGTTTTCCATGAGCAATACTGTAGTAATACACAGGCGCCAAGTATCATTAGTTTGGCTGCTGACAACCAGTTTTGCAGCCAAAATTGAGTGATATGAACAAACCGGCAATGGGTTTTTTGTATAAAACAGTTGACAAAGTTTCCTTTCGGGGACATAATTTTAAATTGGGAAAAATCGAAGTTAAAAAAAAGTTATAAACCACAATATATTATTGCAGTATGTTTAAAATCACAATAGTATTTTACGTGGCATAAGTATAGTGATGAAATCGTATGGGAGGCGTCTGCTGATCCCAACCTTAATGGGATACTAGTTTATTCCAGCAGTGGAAACACTCGGTGCCCAAGCCCAACTGGGGTTGGGCGTGGCTTCCATCCATTTCAATCAGCACCAATGAGTGCACATATCTTATCAAAACCATGTAGCACCAGCTCTGCAGCAGGTAAGCAATACAGCATGTATTAACATTGATGTAATCCTACAGACACTGCTTACCATGGCTGAATCCGAAAGGAGTAGGTTCTGTAGTGTGTTTGCAACATTACAATCTTGTTATCCGTTTCAGTCTTCTTGATGATGTTTTTTGGATGGTGTTTATAGCTCTAAGCACATTCAGTTGGGGACTGGGTAGCGAGCATGATTTTTCCCAACTCTCGAAATGTGATTACATTTCAGATATCAAATTAGTTAGGGACATTTCAGTTACAGTACCAGTTTTTGCTTTGATATAAAAACGATTCACAGAGATCTTCTGCTGTAATTGTAAGAGCATAAAGTAACCCTCAAACTATTCTTTTAATTGCACCAGGTAAATTGACCCCAAAAGGGGGCTAATTCAACCACATGCATGGTGGAAAGGCATAACATTAATGGACGGATTTGGGATTTTGTTCAGCAATTGATCACTCACAAACATGATCCAATGAATGGGGTCAATGACTATTTAAACCCAGCCCTGTTCAAATGCTTGAACTGGTTTTGGGGTGTTTAAGGTTTGGCTCTGCACAAGCTTGCATCTGTTCCACCAACATTAAATGTTGTCTTTGTAAGATATTCAAAATGCTGTGGATCACCAGATTGTACATTTACCTGTGTGTGTTTGTTGTGCCAGGTCACCGAATGACAAATCCCGATATCACACAGGAGTGTGTAGAAGTATACACTAAGCCTATATTGGTAAGTATGTATTGCATGCCCGTACTTTGGAGCATCTCTACTGCCAGCTGTGGGGTTGTGGGAATCAGTAGAGCACAGACAGACGCTGTGGTGAGGATTACCAGCACTCCCCACATACTGGTAATTCAAGGCAACTATTCTTAAGATAAAACACAATCATGCTTATGGGTAGGTTGGGCATCGCTTTGATGTTTAACAATTTTGATCCCAATTGATCCCTTCAATTTGGTGTGTATTGATCCTCAACGGCGTGATTCAATGGTGGTTTACAATCTTCCAGGCTTTTATTCAGCATAACATAAAGCCCAACAATTTAGGCGCCGTACTATGCTCTGGCTGCCACAAGGGCATGTGGAAGTACAGGTGGTCGCCCATGGAAACCTGTGCACGTAAATTGGAAACTGATGATTTGATTCAAAACCAGATTTTCAAACGATTCCAAGTTCAAAGCGGTTCTCCGATGCCCCAGTCCTTACCAATGAGTGTTGACAAAGAGTATAGAGTAATAGTATAGAAGGAGTATAATATAACGTTGCGTTGCGTTCAGTCCAAGATGGCGAGCTTCAACGGTCCATTGCAACTGACAGCAAACAACACAACCCATGTTCAAGCTGCAGCTCCACCATCTTGACTGAACACACAACAAGTATATTGAGTTTCACCTCTTGTTATTCTATATTCGTTGGTGTTTATCTACAACTAAGATGCAGGGTTAACTCCTCCTTGACTAATAATTAAATTCTTTCTGAACATGAATCTGAGGTTATGTGCAATGTGCAGGCAAAAGGACGTGTAGAGAAGAGTCAAACCGTGGACAAGTCATATTGAATCTATGTATATGAAATCTACCTTATTATCTATAATATATATATATTTAAAAAAAAAAAAAAAATGTTTTTGAGCATTTCAGCTTTTGCATCTTACCATGTTCTTGAGGGGTACAGTATATCAAGATAAAATATGATATTTTATTTTATTGGTTGACACCATGTCTTGTATGTTGTTGTTTTGACGTCACCGTCTGGTGATTTTACATGTTGGAAAAAACCAATAATGGGGCACTCACTGTCATTTGCCACACAGTGAAACCAGGCTTGTGTGTGTTTGTTGAGCTCACATGTGCCCTTTAGAATCGGCTTTATTACACATGAATCATGTCCTCCACATCGATCTATTTAGAATTTTAATTCAATTTTCTTTGAATATGGATAGATGCAAGACAGATTGTGCAACAAATCTCCAATGGACAGGCATTCAAACGTAATTGCTAGTTTGCCAATGCCGTCAGTTGTGCTTTTAGGAAAATCTGCTTATTTACACAGAATATGCCGTCTTCAGTAATCTAAACTAAAATGTGTACATTGGACTAAAAGCTGTAGTTGCAGAGACCAACGTCCTGGTTATCCAAGTGACAGACTGGAGCCTCCAATGTTAAAATAAAAAAAATAAACTATGCCTCGACAGGATGTAACTCTTTGTAGAATAATAAATTATGAATGGGTGGACCATTATATTGTGTGATTTGAGTGGATGTAGTTTGCATAGCTGATGAGTTGTGCTGGACCGGAAGATGTATTCAGCCATGTGGCCAGGAGATGGCCATAGATGCTTTGCTAAAACGCCCCACCTGGTCGAGTGGAAATTCATTTCTTGTCACTGTGACCTGATCTTTGGCTTTAAAAGGCATAATATAAAATCAATTTAAAAAGAAAGAGACCAGGGTGACAGATGGGAGGGCTGGACCATAATTCAAAGGTGCCACTGAGCTTTTAGGAAATAGCCTTTGGAACTGGATCTTTTAGACGTCAACAAACACTAACAGACATCAAAACAAAGAGAGAGACCATTTTATATATCCCTTTTTTTATGAATCAAACTGTCTGGCCAGGCAGTTAGTTAATAATTAAGTGCATGTGCCATTCTGTTTTATTATACTTGTAGGTGCTGATATTTCTGACTCAATTACATTAATTGCACATGCATACTGTAAATAAGCATTACATTACACCTTGTTGTTGTATATGTGATAGGCCTGTTTGCTCTAGGTCACAATAATGTGTTTTATTTCGCCAAATG
>NC_045745.1:2636190-2636279 GCF_008692095.1 Etheostoma spectabile | reverse complement strand
GATTCCTTTTTACAGTAGCCTGAAAAAGAGTAAAATATGCCTTTAACAGCCTGAAAAAAAATTAAATTATACCATTCATTAGACATTCA
>NC_045745.1:2636077-2636180 GCF_008692095.1 Etheostoma spectabile | reverse complement strand
TTTAAAATCCTACATCAGAATGCTCTGGATTTACCTGGGAAACATGCTGGATAGGTGATGTCTCCCTCAGACTTGGAATGAAGCGGGAATAACGTCAGGATTC
>NC_045745.1:2634961-2635108 GCF_008692095.1 Etheostoma spectabile | reverse complement strand
TCCCTCAGACTTGGAATGAAGCTGGAATAACTTCAGGATTCCTTTTTACAGTAGCCTGGAAAAGAGTAAAATATGCCTTTAACAGCCTAAAAAAGATTTAAATTATACAATTTATTAGACTTTCAAGGCTTTAATTTTAAAATCCAA
>NC_045745.1:2634679-2634867 GCF_008692095.1 Etheostoma spectabile | reverse complement strand
TGGATTCCTTTTTACAGTAGCCTGAAAAAGAGTAAAATATGCCTTTAACAGCCTGAAATGTTTTTTAAATTATACCATTCATTAGACATTCAAGGCTTTAATTTGAAAATCCTACATCAGAATGCTCTGGATTTACCTGGGAGACACGCTGGATAGGTGATGTCTCCCTCAGACTTGGAATGAAGCGG
>NC_045745.1:2631612-2632984 GCF_008692095.1 Etheostoma spectabile | reverse complement strand
TTTAAATTTACAATCCAACATCAGAAATCTCTGAATTTACCTAGGAGACACACTAGATAGGTGATGTCTCCCTCAGACTTGGAATGAAGCTGGAATAACGTCAGGATTCTGTTTTAGAATAGCCTGAAAAAGAGTAAAATAGGCTTTTAACAGCCTGAAAAAGATTAAAGTGTTTAAGAGCTGTTACTTATTAGGGGCTGAGCCCCCCCCCCGGTCTGATCCTAGACCCACCCCTGCTGCTACTTCCTACTCCACTCCACTACACCTCAAGATAGAAAGTCCTAATATTTCAGATAGAAAGTCCTAATTTCAAATAGAAAGTCCATATTTCAAGATAGAAAGCTAATTTTCAAGATAGAAAGTCTTAAGTCCTAATATTCAAGATAGAAAGTAATATTTCAGATAGAAAGTCTCAATTGTACATATGTTGTAATGTTACGAACTACTGACAGCTTTTGCTTTACTGCTCAGGCTTGTTTTGGCAACAGCTCATTGAGAATCAGATACAACAAAAACTACTGAGGACATATTTCCTTGACAGATGAGTATAAACGAGATCGTGCAATGTAAGTTAATAGGATAATTGTCCAGCTTGTATTTCGTAATAAAGTGCTTGTTTAGCTGCTACAGACTCAGATTAATATTTCAAGTGTCTGACACATTATGGAAAGGAAATTCTAAGGAGGTTCGACCTTTCTGTAAAGATAGACCTTTTTAAAACAAAAGTCCGCGAAATTGCGTTCGCTACCACCACCAGACTCCATGTAAATAACCAGTGATTTAGCATCGTAAGTCTTCCGCTTCTAAAACCTCTCGAGCACCGCTGGCTCTGGCTGCCTGGAGCCTGTGTGGGTTGGGTGTGGGATTATCGGCTACGTTTTGTCAGTTTTTTCTTTCATTCCAATTTCGGGTCTTTCAGTCACAGTGGAAACTGGGGACGTTTTCCGGGGACAGATCCGCCGGGGAAGGTAGCCAAAATCGGGGACTGTCCCCGGAAACCGGGGAGTCTGGTTTTCACCCCTACTTTTTACAGCCTGAAAAAAGTCAACATAGCTTACTTTTAATCCATTAATTTTACAATCGTACATCGAAATCATCTGAAATACCTGAGAGCGCACCTGCATGGTGATATCTCCCCCAGACTTGGAATGAAGCTGTAACTATAAACGTCAGGATTCCTTTTTAGAGTAGCCTGAAAAAGAGTAAAATAGCCTTTAACAGCCGAAAAGATTTAAATTATACAATTTTAGTAGACTTCAGGCTTAATTTTAATACCATTTAATAGACATTCAAGGCTTTAATTTTAAAATCCTACATCACAGTGGTGCTAAATTACCTGAGTGACCCAATGGATATGTAGTGTCTAACCCAT
>NC_045745.1:2631281-2631602 GCF_008692095.1 Etheostoma spectabile | reverse complement strand
ACCCTGGCCTAACAGTAGGAATCCATTTTAGAGTGGCATCAAGGATGCCACTCCAGATGCCACTTTAAGTCAAGGAGACTTAAATATGCCTTTAACAGCCTGAAAATATGTCAATATAGCTTTACTTTTAAGCCCTTAATTTTAAAACCATACATCAGAATGCTCTGAAATTACCTGGGAGACACACTGGATAGGTGACGTCTCCCTCAGACTTGGAATGAAGCTGGCATAACGTCAGGATTCCTTTTTACAGTAGCCTGAAAAAGAGTAAAATATGCCTTTAACAGTCTGAAAAAGATTTACATTATACCATTCATTAGA
>NC_045745.1:2628915-2631271 GCF_008692095.1 Etheostoma spectabile | reverse complement strand
TTTAATTTTAAATTCCTAATTAGTATGGTCCTAAAATACCTGAGTGACCCAATGGATATGTAGTGTCTAATCCATAGTTGGAATGAACCTGGCATAACAGTAGGAATCCATTTTAGAGTGGCATGAAGGAGAGTTAAATATACCTTTAACAGCCTAAAAAATTGTTAACATAGCTTTACTTTTAAGCCCTTAATTTTAAAACTGTACATCAGAATACTCTGAAATTACCTGAGAGACACACTGAATAGGTGATGTCTCTACCAGACCTGGAATGAAGCTGGCATAACGTCGGGATTCATTTTCAGAGTAGCCTGAAAAAGAGTTAAATATGCCTTTAACAGCCTGAAGAAATGTCAATATAGCTTTACTTTTAATCCCTTAATTTTAAAATCCTACATCAGAATGCTCTGATATTACCTGAGAGATACACTGGATATGTGATGTCTCACAGCTACTTAAAATGAAGCTGGCTTAACAGTAGGATTCATACTTACAGTAACCTGAAAAAGAGTATAACATGGCTTTAACAGCCTGAAACAGATTTAAAATATACCATTAAGTAGACATTCAAGGCTTTATTTTTAAAATCCTACATCAGAATTGTCCTAAATTACCTGAGTGACCTAATTAATGGTATATTTTATATATTTGTTGGCTACTCTATTTAATAATCCTCCTTTTAAGCCAGCTTCATTACAAGTCTGGGTGGGACAACACATATCCAGTGTGTCACTCAGGTAATATCGGACAATTCTTAAGTAGGATTTTGAAATTAAAGGCTTAAATGTCCAACTATAGCTATATAAAAAATATTTTCAGGCTGTTGAAGCCATATTTTTAGTCTTTTTCAGGCTACTCTAAAAATGCATCTTCCAGTTAAACCATTTCAACTCTGGGTGAGACAACACATATCCAGTGTGTCACTTCGGAAATGTCGATCATTCTGATGGTGGATTTAAAATATATACGGAAAGATGAATGATAGATAGAACAAGATAGAATGCCTTTTATTGTCATTATACACAAGTACAAGGTAACTTGTGCAAACCATTTAAAGCAATCCCTTTGCAGCGTTGACACACAAAATATAAGAATTATAACGTTATATAAATAGCACAAATATATAAAAGTCAAAGATAAAGTGTAGTTGACTGTCAAAGTAACATATATAAATCAGCTGAATGACATAGGTAGGTGTTACACTCAAAAATAATAGGCCCAGTGGATGGAAGAACTGATAAGTACTAGCATTAAGTAAATAATATTGCACAGTAATGAAAGGTATGTATAAATATTGACACTGTATGAAATGAAATGCACAGATTCCAGTGTCTATGAGGTATTATATAACACGTAACAGTATAACAAATTAATACAAAAAAATTGGCACCAGTCAGACGGCAGAGAAGAACACGGGGGCCGGGGGGGGGGGGGGGTGGGGGTGTGTGTAGTGGAGTCAGTACTAGTGAGTTCAGGGTCGTTATGGCCTTCGGGAGGAACTGTTCTGGAGTCCGTTGGTCCTGCTCTGATGCACCTGTAGCGCTTCTGAGGGGCAACAGGGTCAAACAGATCAGAGCCGTGGTGGTGAGCTGTTCCTTTATGATGTCTATGCTCTGCTGAGGCAGCGGGAGGTTTTGTAGCATTCCCGTCAGGGAGGGGAGAGGGCAGACGGTGATCTTCTGTGCCTGACCTTTATCACCCTCTGCAGCTCTCCCTGTCTGCCACGGTCAGCTGCCGTACCAGAACTGGATGCGTAGGGCAGCGAGGCCTCGCGATGGATTACGGATAGAAGGGTCAGCACAGGTTGGAGTCCAGGTGTACGTCCTGAGGACCCCTCAGAAAGTGTAGTCGCTGCTGGCCTTCTGTGATGACCGCTTGATGTATGGCTACCAGGAGATGTCAGCTGAGAGATGGACCCCAAAAACCAGAAGGTTGTGCCCTCTCCCACACACTTGCCGTTGACTGTACAGGGGGGAAAGGTCGGTGCTCTTCTTCCTGAAGTCGACTGATGATCTCCTTGGTTTTTTGGTGGATCCGAGACAGGTTGTTCTCCAGGAACACCAAGCTGCAAGTATCAGGACTTCCTCCTGTAGGCTGCTCCTCGTCTCCATGTTGAGATGGAGTCGCACCACTGTGTGTCGTCAGCAAACTTGACAATGAGGTTGTTGTTGTGGTTCGACTGCATTCGGGGTGTTAGAGGCATTGAGCAGAGAGGGGCTCAGCACGCGCCCTTGGGGAGCCAGACAACACATATCCAGTGTGTCACTTCGGAAATGTCGATCCATTCTGATGGTGGATTTTAAAAATATGGGCTTAACTATCCCGGTAAAGCTGTATTTGATGTCTTAATCAGGCT
>NC_045745.1:2618187-2628905 GCF_008692095.1 Etheostoma spectabile | reverse complement strand
TATTTTTAGTCTATTTCAGGATACTCTAAAAATGAATCCTCCTGTTAAGGATTAAGAAATGAATTAAAATTGTAGGGTTAAATGTACAACTAAAGTTATATTTCAAAAACATTTCAGGCTGTTAAAGGCATATTTTTGGCATTTTTCAGGCTGCTCTATTTATTAATCCCCTTTTAAGCCAGCTTCATTCCAACTCTGTTTGAGACGACACATATCCAGTGTGTCACTCCGGAAATATCGGACAATTATGATGTATGATTTTAAAATTAAAGGCTTAAATGTACAACTAAAGCTATATTAGAAATATTTTCAGGATGTTAAAGCCATATTTTTATTCTTTTTTAGGCTACTCTAAAAGTGTATCTTCCTGTTTAACCAGCTTCATTCCATCTCTTGGTGGGACAACATATATCCATTGGGTCACTCAGGTAATATTGATCCATTTTTATGTTGTATTTAAGAAATATAGGCTAAGATGTCCCAGTAAAGCTATATTTTTGTTTTTTTAATCAGGCTCTTAAAGCCATATTTAGTCTTTTTTTAGGCTACTCTAAAAGTGTATCCTGTAAATCCAGCTTCATTCCAAGTCTGGGTGAGACAACACCCACATATCCAGTGTCTGTCTCACTCAAGTAATATCAAGCCATTCTGATGTTGGATTTAAAAAATATAGGCTTACATGTCCAAGTAAAGGTATATTTGAAGTCTTTTCAGGCTTCTCTAAAAATGAATCCTCCTGTTAACCCAGTTTCATAAAGGTCTGGGTGCGACATCACATATCCAGTGTGTCTCTTAGGTAATATTGGACCATTCTGATGGGATTTTAGAATGAAAGGCTTAAATGTCTAATTAACGCTATACCTGAAATCTTTATTAGGTTGTTGTTTAAAGCCATATTTTACTCTTTTTCAGGCAACTCTAAAAGGGAATCCTCCTGTAAATACAGCTTCATTCCAACTCTTGGTGAGACAACACATATCCATTGTGTCACTCAGGAAATATTGGAACATTCTGATGTAGGATTTAAATAATAAGGGCTTAAAAGTAACTTTCCATTGAATTTTTTTCAGGCTGTTAAATCCACATTTTACTCCATTTAAGGCTACCCTAAAACGGAATCCAGACCATTCTGATGTAGAATTTTAAAATTAAAGGCAAAAATGTCCAAGTAAAGCTATATTTGAAATCTTTTTTAGGCTGTTGAAGCCACATTTTACTTTTTTTCAGGCTACTGTAAAACAGAATCATCCTGTCAAGCCTGCTACATTCCAACTTTGGGTGAGACATGACATATCCAGTGTGTCACTTAGGTAATATCGGACCATTCTGATGTAGAATTTAAAAAAAAAAAGGGTTTAATGAATGGTAGTCAATGGGATGCGAACGGCTAGTGATGGCTTGGTAGCCTCAAAATGGCGCCAGAGGAGCTATGCTTAGAGAGGAGAGACTTACCCCCTTGGTAGGTCTAGACCACACTATAATTTACAAGGACCCAACAGTTCTAGTAGTTCCCTCCAGAGCAAGCAACATTGCGACACTGGTGAGGAAAAACTCCCTTTTAGGAAGAAACCTTGGACAGACCCATTCTCTTGGTAGGCCGTGTCTGACGGCTGATTGGGGTTGAATGTCTCCTCTGCTTCCTTTAAAAAATAAAAGATAAACCTTAATCCGAATGTAATAAAGGCTTGCTACAGACATGAGCCTGTATACTAGTCACTGATTTTGCATTGAGATTTACGACACAATGGGAATGCAGAATGGGTTGTCAGGGTGGCAGACAACCATGGAAGAATGTGCTTATATTTATAATTAAACAATATACTGAACTTTCCTAACATTCTGAAATAATGTGTTTTCTGCATAAATATAGCTACTACTTATGTATTTTTTTTTCTAAATGTCTTTTTAATTATACATTTGTACCTTGGCTTAAAGTAACTATATATGTAACTTTTAAATGTTTCGGAAACTGTGTAACGTTCCATTTGATGATCATAAATAACCCGTAAAAGCAAAAGATCAGTTTTCAGGCACCTGAAACTCATTTTAGATGTGGATGAAAGGCCAAAATCCATAAAGCTCCGCTTACAAAAATACCCAAGGCCATAATGTTAATACTGTAACGCTCACTCCTGTGTTGCAGCGTTTAATAAGGAGGCGATGACTGGATAGCAACTTCTGTGCATTTATTTAAGAAACACAGTGTAGTGGCAATCTGTCCACAAACAATGCCACTGGGTAATATCTGAAGCCATTTCCAACTCTTGCTGTTGCAAATAATGAGGTCCGCCGTCGTCGTACGTTTTAATCCTTTATTGCACGAAAGTTTGAATAAAAGCACATACAAAAAGAATAACTTGGGTGATTAAAAGCCGAGAACGACAAGATCTAAAAACATTACTCTCCCACAGCTGAGGTTGAAAAACTGTGTGGCTTCCCGGATCCAGATTTCCCCTCCACCTCACCTGTGATTCCCTTTATTAACTCCAATTAACACCCGCAAACAGGTGCGCAGGTGACGTAACAACCAACCATTTACGCAGACCTCCCACCCACACACACACTACACGCATAACACACATATATAGCCAAATTGGCCATTACACACAGCTTAACTCTGGTCACTGTTGCCGTGAGCATGCCAAACATTCAGACCACAACAACAACGGAAGAAAGCACCCATCTTCCACGGCCCAAACTCGGGTTGCCCCCTCCCCCCTGAATAGAACCACATCTGTCTCCGCGGCCACATGGGGGGCACAGGCCTCTCTGCCTTGTGGGGGGTGCTCTGCCCCTTTGCAGTGAAAGATGCATGGGGTAAGAAGGGGTAAGGAGGGGTGTGAACAGAGGGGTCAGTCACTGTCTCTGGGGAAGTATTTGCAGGGGGAATGGGTCTTTGACAGGGCTCGTGTGTGTGTATGGGTGCATGAGAGGCGAACCTGTATTTCCGCTGGTAAACTATCTGCTATTGCAGCCGCCACGGTAAAAAAAAACACAGAAGAAGTTATTGAATGCAAATAACTTCAGTTGGTGGAGTAATAGCGTGTGAGACGGAGCCTGCTGGACCTGGACGAGAGATGTGATCCATGGCCAGAATATCATAGTTCATAAAAATGCAGCGCAGTGACGACACAGACATTTCATATAGGCGTGTGTAACTGCGCTGACCCACTGTTCGACCCGTGCTGGACCCATTCAGAATGAGTCAGCCGTGACTGCGAGTAGCCTACGTCCATCGCACTCCCTCTCTCTACCTATAAAATACTTTTAATATTTGGTGTTTTTTTTTAACTAAACGTTAAAAAAAACCACCAAATATTAAAAGTATTTTATTAATTTGTATGATTGCCGTAACGGTTAAGTTAAAAAAACAACACCAAATATTAAAATATGTTTGTTTTTTAACTTAACATGTTGAATATACATAAGATAAATCCAGACTATCATACTGATGAATAAAAACACTTAAAATATGAGTCCATCTATCAAAAAAAATGCAGATTATAGGCAAACTAAAAAAAATCCTACTTTTCAAAATAAGAGCTTGCATATGGAATACAATACTATATCTGTCTTACTTTTCAAAGTTAAAGTTCACGTCCACCATCATGATAATTAATACAATGTTTGGTGTTTTTTTAAATATTTAAAAATATATGTCCGTCTCTAAAGTAAATGCAGATTGTAGGCAAATTAAAATATTCATTCTATGGCTGCAACTTTTATCTAAGTTGCAGCTGTAGAAGGAATTTCTCTCCCGACAGAGTTCAAGCATTTGGTTTTGTTTTGAATTTTTGTTGCCCTTTTCAAACAATACAACACAAAATACAATAGAACCGCTACAGGAAGTGGAAGAAAAATTCTTCAAAAAGGTCTCAGAGCCGACAGCCGAGGCAGCGCCAGTAGAGCTATACAGTTGAATGCTCTCGCCATGCTGATAAGCAGTTGTAATTGCAGCAATGTCCCAGTAAATTGTGAAAACAGTATAGAACAGGGGTCTTCAACAGGGGGTCCGCGACCCCTAGGGGGTCCGCGGAGGTACTGCATGGGGGTCGCGAAAGTTTTGGTTGATTAGACTTTTTTTTATATTCCCCCCACCCTGCAATTTTTTCCACTAATTGAAATGTCTTTAAATACACATTAACATGAATTCAACACACTGTAGTGAACAGATAAATGGAGGCAGAAGATGTCTTTCAGTCATCAATGCACACATGGCACTATAGGACCAGTTTGATATAACACAATGTTATACAATATATATAATTAGGGGGTCCCCGCTCCATCTCGCCATCAGTTTGGGGGTCCTTGGCCTGGAAAACGTTGAAGACCCCTGGTATAGAATATAAAATCAAAAAGTCTTGGAAAGCGTGTAACATGTTTATTTTTGTAGTCTTGTTGTGTGTGCAGATTGTGGATTGTTATCCCTCCTCAGGAAATGCTGCCGTTAGTTGGCAGAAACGGCTGCGTCGCTGATGCATGTCTCATCAGATGTAGCCACGTTAATATGGAACAACACAAGCATAAAATTCAGGAATGAGTAAACTATATGTATGGCAAAATTATTACTTTAACAGTTTTTTTAATGTTTTTCAATTGATTGCAACAAATGTGGTCACGAATTTACCCGTGACTCCATCTGGAAAATTATTCGCGATATTGTAATTTTGACCCTCTGGGTTTACCGTTGGACACACCTCCTTGGACCCCATGAGACAGGACGGATGACATGGGACGCTCCAGGCTGCAGCCATACCCGTCTCTTAATTTTCAGCCGTGCTCCTTCCCTCCGCCATAACCAGTCCGTCACTTTAAACTTCTGACACCAGTGTAACGCTCACTCCTGTGCTGCAGCATTAAATAAGGAGGCGATGACTGGCTTGCAACTTCTGTGCATTTATTTAAGAAACACAGCTTAACTCCGGTCGCTGTTAGGTGTGACCACGCCGAACATTCAGACCACAACAATTACGGAAGAAAGCGCCCTTCTTCCACCGCCCAAACTCGGGTTGCCCCCTCCCCCACTCCTTCATAGAACCACATTGTCCTCTGCTGGTAACAGTAGTGCATAACACTAACATATAAGCATTTGCTTATAACTGATGAACTCTTAATAACAGGGACACATTGACTCAGCTCATTACAATACACAGACTGTGTAGCTGTGGTTTGCTGAATGAGTTATTATGCATTAGATATAATACGCTTTATTGTCCACCTAGGAGAATCTGGGGTTTTTGTCCCAGTTGTTTTGAAAGATGCCCATTGACATTTTATTTCATATTTCTCTGTAGTAGTGTCTTAAAATATTATAACTTTCATGCTTATTATATATATATTCATATCTTGCTTGTCATATATTCTTACATGCTTATTATATATATCTTTAATGCTTATTATATGCACATTTAACAAAACGATTTCTCTTTGCTCTCCCTCTTTTCTTATGTTGCTGCTGTTTCTTACAAGAGGTTATAAATGTCTCACTGTTGTATATCACAAGCAGTAAATATCTTAGCTTTGGAGGTCACTCAGAGTACACTTCGCCCTAGCGACCTGCACTTTGCCCTGGTTTTTCTCAACGTAGGCATAGCCCAAATAACAGATGTCCTTGTTTCAACAATTGTGAATAAAGAGACAGAGCTGCAGAGAAATCGCTGAAGTTCCACCAGAGCCTTGCTGCAGATAGGAGGCTCTTCGCGTGACCTTCCCTCTTGCAATTGTCTATCAAACTGCTCATTTGCCGTCTGAGTCTCTTTTCTTGCTTGACCGTGTTTATTTAGTAAGTTAAAGTGTTATGAACCTGACACCCATTGACTGTGCTTTTTTTTTAAAAAGAGATGAATCTGTAAAACTCAGTGATGTGTTGTCCAACAAGACTCCGTCTTCACCGGGCAGTGAAGAAGACCTTTGATTGGATTTGGAGTGTGTAATTGGTCATTTGATGGATTTTATTGATGGATTGTGTCATTTTTTAATTTATCCTTTCCATGACAATGTTTGATTGGCTTCCCTCGGGGACTACAAGTCCGGCTCTGCCATCTGTCCAGTGTGTGTATGTGTGGTCAGAGAGGTCCTGACCTGGCCAAAGAATCAGTTAGATCCTTTTTGGATGAGGTCTACACACTAGCTGTCCAATATATATCAAAGACAGGAAACAGTGGCCGGTGTAACCTTTACATGTCAAAACTGCAGCTGTCAATGAGCTGTCATGTCTGCTGTCAGAAAATGCCCTGAAATACCTTGTACCATTTACAATTACGCACATTTGGATTGAAATTAATTGATAATTCTGGTAATATCCTGTAGTTTCCTTAACCCTCCTGTTGTCTTTGGGTCAGATTTGACCCCTTTCTAAAATGTTTCTTTCAAACAAATTTTCAAAACAATTAACGTGGATTGTTCCCAGCAACGCTCCTTACAATTGAATTTGGGTGTTTTTTGTCAATTTTATAGCATGTGGAAAAAAATTATTATTATTATAATTATAATTATTATTACTATACAATAAAAAAAAGTAAAAAAAAGACTAATGTAAAAGGAATTAACAGAAATGTGGAAAAAATACTGAACAAAGTGACAAATTTTAAAAAAAACTTTAAAAGATGTTTGGAAAAAAACATTTTTCAAGAGGCTCAGAAAAAGACAACAAAACATTGTAAAAGTGACAAAAACACTGGGGGAAAGGCAAAAAAAGGGTAAAAAAAAACGGTGATGGAAGACAACACGAGAGTTATTGTCAGAGTGCACTAAAAAGTCCCAAACTAGCAATGAATGTATCTACTAAATAGTGTTGTGTGTGTGTATCAAAGCCTGATATATGTTCTTCCTCTGTGCCATACAGCACCATTGTCAATGAGTCACACTGTCACTTGGTGACTTGATCCTTCATTACCATGAACACATCCAACCTCCTGCTGGTGTAAATACTCACCAGTACACCAAATGTCTATTAATCTGCTACTGAGTCCCTAACAAATGCACTACAATGTTCAGCTGTTATATTAATTGTTTTGCTATTACTGGGCATTGCAGTAGTAACTGCAGTTAGTGATCATCAGTCATAAGCCCCGCCCCCTCTGTCTTAGCATATGGGACATGTGACACATTCAAAAATTAAAGTGCACATTGAATCATTTTTTCCCAAAGATTGTTTGTGTCATTTAAGGTATTTCGTATCAAGCAAATGTTTGTTCACGTGTTCGTTTTTCGCATCAAAGTAAATGGTGAAGTCAGTTAAAGAAAGTTTTAATAACTTGAATGTTTGTCTTTGTGCACTCTCCTGTCAAGTTTCTGACCAAAGTCACGAGGAATAATTTCATTGCATCCATCCAATCAACTCTAAAAATTGATTTTTGGTCCGCAATTTTCTAGTATTGGTTGAGGTCTCAATGGGAACTGCTGAACATGTTCGAAAAGTGTGCCTTGTCTGGATGTGCCACTGGCACATTCAAAATCAGTAAGGTCAACTCTTTGGTGGCCTCATTTGTGTTTTAATATTCCGGAGAGCCCATCTGAACAAAATTGTGAGGATCTGTGTTAATCTATGTACCATCAAGAGACGGCCATTATGTTCTGGGGACATGTAGAGACATAACTTAAAGTTAATGAGATGGGACTTTATTTGCATGTTCACACTCTGGACACTGGCTTCACCTTTTCATACAACCAGCTTTGCTGATGCCTCATGAATTTGAAGTTTGAGAATAGCTTTTTTTTTTCTAACTAGAAAATGGTTATGTTTAAAACCCTGGCCTTATCAATGATGGGATGAATTGCTTTTTCAATCTGGAATATATTGGTAAAATTGAATTTGACTGAGAGGAGGAAGGATGTCGGTGTTAAAGTTCTGTTTGGCTGAATGCTGATTTTCTCTTGGTGGAGTGTTTATTTAATAGCGTTGTTGTATTGCTTACTTCCACATGTGAAGGATCCTTGTCAGTGTCTGCACCTGAGCATTTGAAATTGCAATTTTCCTCACCGATGCAACATCATTGACCTGAAAGAACTGGCTACAGCTGTTGGCTTGCAGATGAAGAAAAGAAAATCTTCCAAAAAGGTTTTTGGGAAAGAAGGTCTAAAAATCAACCTTTGTATTGCTGAAGGCTGCAAGATTAATTCCCACTTTCAGTCAGATTATTTTTGTCTCCATGCTTGTCTTTGATTGGGCCACATCTGTTAACCATGAGCCTCAGTATTAATGACAGTGCCAGAAATGCCCTTGAGTGTTTTTGTTTAAGCGTATCTGAGTACTTATGGCTCCAAACTCATTATTTTACACGCATGAAGTGACACGATGATTATGAAGTAAAAGTGCGGCCTGTCAGCTTCAATGTGATGTGGCGTGTTCACCCATTGAGGTGATAAGGTAAGCACCTGCAGGTTTTTTGTTTAGTTCAAAGTGGCAAAAGTTATTAACCGTCAAAGAAATAATTGCAATGAACACTATAATTGTCTCTTTCAGTTTTGAATGATGCCCAGGATACATCTTTTGGTTAGGTCACTGTTATGCATAGGTGTATTTACAGGGGGATAGGGGAGTTACAACCCCCCCAAATAATATTCAAAACAGGCCAGTGCAACCCCCCTATTCCCCACAAACTATTACAATTAGCTTTACATAAGTAAAGACATATACATTGATGCAGAAAAAGCACAAGTTGTTGCAGAGATAGTCACCAGAATGCAGAAAATTAGGAGTTTGACGTTCAAAATTCATTTTTTTATTTTTCAAAAGTGAATACCTCAACCCTCCCCACCAAAGAAACAAATCAGAACCTGGTGGGTGATGACGGGCAATGGAGCACGGAGCCGACACGCAGCGGAGCCGATCTGCAGCCGTTCTGCAACCGGTGGATATTATCTTTATCTGTATCTTTATAATCATAAAACATTGTATTTTAATTTCTTAAATTAACATAAAACTGGCAATTTGCATCAACAGTCATCCCCTTTAGGACCTTAGCTAATGTTAGCAATTCTTAGGGGTTCAACAATTGCCATTAGCAGTGTTGGGCAAGTTACTTTTAAAAAGTAATTAGTTGAAGTTACTAGCTACTTCTTCCAAAAAGTAACTAAATTAGATATTCAGCTACAAATTATTAAAGTAACTAGTTACTTCAGAAAGTAACTAATGAGTTACTTCCAAGTACATGTTGAAATGCTCAAATGTGACCCCCCCTCCACCCATCTTTAGTGAGACTAGCCTCCAATCAAATGCCATGTATGTAGATATTATGTCTTGTGGATCAATACAAATAACAATATAGATGTTTCGGAACTTTTGATATGTATTGCTCCTCAACAGGCCACAACTGTGCAAAATTAAATAATGCTTGTCAAGCACTATTGCAAAAATTAATAACAAATACACTCTTTGTAGTGCAAATAGTGTAAGTGGCCTGACGTGTATACTTTTGCATTGTTGTGTACGTTGAGCCGGCGTGTGTGTGTGTATCACTCTGGAGTCATAGTGCCTATGTTTTCTGACCACGGTGGGAAATCTTTAGCAGGAAAAGCTACTTCCCCCCCCCACCCCCCTGATTTCGTGACGCCATACCTGTCTCTCGTTGACTGACTCGCTTGTGTTGTTCGTTGTGTCCGACTACGCATGCTTTCCAACGCCCGCCCAACTCTACCTCTGATTGGCTTACCATGAAATTTTACTCAACCTCAGCCAATCGTCAGCATTTATGCGCTTGTCTCGTGCACGGCCCACTGACCAAGGAAGAAAAGAAGTTCAATTTCTCAAATTTTCAAATGTTCAAAGCTTCAATTATAGCAACGTGCCACATTTTTCGGCAGTATCGGTAACAGCGTTATTAAACTGGGAAGAGTAATCAAATACATTACTCATTGCTGAATAAGTAACGCTGTTAGTAACGCCATTATTTATAATGCTGTTGTTCCCATCACTGGCCATTAGACAATTATGTAATAATTGTTGCAGGCCTAACAGACACATTGAAATAAAAGTTGATGCAGCAGCCAGTTCTCATACACACTCAAAAGATTCAATATGGAATGATTTGTAGGCTGCAATGGTCCAACATGGCCCTATTAGCGTTCTACAGGAATGTAATATTCATGTAATGGCTAAACAGCTTCACTCATCATGTGAGCCTTTTTGCATTTCAATGTGTCTCTACAAGGATTCAGCTCAGACTTCACTTGGCAATGAACTGAAGCAACATGAAATACTGTACATGCATGACTAAATTATTAGAAGTTCTCAGATATCAAACAGCCTCAAGGTGGCTAGGACTGACTGCTTTTTACTGCATTTAACCAGTTGTGTCTGGCACACTGATTCCATAATGGATTCTGCATCTTAAATGCAACATGCTATGGAAATGACTCTTTCCATTGTTAGTAAAGAGGACAGATTGTGCCCTTTGATTTATTGAGTAATTGATTGATCCATTTAACTTACTCCCAGCATCATCTGGAAGTCTGATTGGCCTTGAAGCCCAATGTGATGTGGTCTTTGCACATTCAAACAGTCATCCAGCATCGAAATGCTGCTAAAAGCACTCTTTTCATCAAGTCTTTGAGAATGAGTCATGCGTTTTAGAGAAGGCTTTTCACATCTTCCATGAATTCTGATGTCCTCTCATTCCGATCATCACGGTGCTCCTATTGGATCATTACCGGATAGGTGTGAAATGGCCATTACGTTGGCTGCTTCCCTGATACTGATTGCACTAGACATGTCATCT